>NC_139755.1:0-38000 GCF_964211835.1 Anser anser
GGGGCACCCATGGGTGCCGCCCGCCTTCCCCCGGGGCTCACCGGTAGCGGGAGGGGGCGTTGGGGGGCTCCTCGCGCAGCTCCAGGGTGTGGGAGTCGAGGGGGAGCAGGCAGGGCTCCTCGCCGGGGGGGCCGGGGCGCAGGCGGACGCAGACCTGCACCCGGCGGGGGGGCGCTGGGGGGGCACCAGCACCCGTTGAGGTGGTCCCGGCTGGACGACGAGTCCTCACAGCCCCCTGTCACCTCAGGAAGTGTCCCCCCACAGCCCCCCTGTCCCCTCACAGCCCCTCATCCACCTACAAAACGTCCCCCCACACACCATTCCCCTCAGGATTTGTCCCCTCACAGCCCCTTGACACCCCCAAAATGTCCCCTTACAGCCCCCGTCCCCTCACAGCCCCTCGTCCCCTCATGAGGTGTCCCCTCAGCACTTTTGTCTCCTCATGAAGTGTCTCCTGACGGCTGCTGTCCCCTCACAGCCCCTCGTCCCCTCATGAAGTGTCCCCTCAGCCCTTTTCTCCCCTCACAGTCCCTCATCCCCTCACAAAACGTCCCCCCACAGCCCCTCTCCCCTGACAGCCCCTTGTCCCCTCACAAAATGTCCCCTCAGAGCCCCGTCTCCTCACAAAACGTCCCCTTACAGCCCATCCTCTCAGGAAGCGTCCCCTCACAGCCCCTGTCCCCCCACAGCCCCTCGTCCCCTCACAAAATGTCCCCTCAGCCCCTGTCCCCTCACAAAACGTCGCCTGACAGCCTGTCCCCTCATGAAGCGTCGCCTCACAGCCCCCTGTCCCCTCACAAAATGCTCCCCTAACAGCCCCCGGTCCCCTGACAGCCCCTCGTCCCCTGACAGCCCCTCATCCCCTCACAAAATGTCCCCCCACAGCCCCTCTCCCCTGACAGCCCCTTGTCCCCTCACAAAATGCCCCCCTAACAGCCCCCGGTCCCCTGACAGCCCCTCGTCTCCTCACAAAACGTCCCCTCACAGCCCCTCTCCCCTCACCGAACGACCCCTCAGCCCTTTTCCCCCTCACAACCCCTCATCCCCTCACCGCCAGAACCCCCTAAAGCCTCGCACCCCCTCCCCAGAACCTCCCTGAACCCCTCCGGCCGCCCAGATCCCCCCAATTCCCCTCAGATCCCCCCAAATTCCCCCCCCCCGGCGCCCTCAGCCTCCCCGTACCGGCCGCAGCCGCCGCCGCCATCGCTCCCGCCCGACCGTTTGAAGCCGCGCGGCGGCAGCCAATGGGAGGCGAGGAGGTGCGCATGCGCAGTGCGGGCAGCCCGGCGGGGCAGGGCGAAATGGCGGCGGTTGCTTGGCAACGCGGGAAGGGGAGGGGACAAAATGGCGGCGGTTGCCTGGCAACGGAGGGCAAAGAGGCGGGAACGGCGGTGGCGGCGGCGGTTGCCTGGCAACGGGGGCGGGGCGAAGCCAAACGCGCCCTGTTCGTACTGGGAAAGGGCCCAGTTTGCACTGGGACTGCGCCCAGTTTGTATTGGGATTGGGCTGAGGGTCCCAGTTTGTACTGGGAGTGGGCCCAGTTTGTACTGGGACTGCGCCCAGTTTGTATTGGGATTGGGCTGAGGGTCCCAGTTTGTACTGGGAGTGGGCCCAGTTTCTACTGGGACAGTTCCCAGTTTGTATTGGGATTGGGCTGAGGGTCCCAGTTTGTACTGGGAGTGGGCCCAGTTTCTACTGGGACAGTTCCTAGTTTGTATTGGGATTGGGCTGAGGGTCCCAGTTAGTACTGGGAGTGGGCCCAGTTCATTCTGGGAAAGGGCTGGGGGTCCCAGTTTGTACTGGGAAGTGTCCCAGTTTGTACTGGGATGGGGCTGGGGGTCCCAGTTCGTACTGGGAAGGATCCCAGTTCATTCTGGGAAAGGGCTGGGGGTGCAAGTTTGTACTGGGAAGTGTCCCAGTTTGCACTGGGATGGGGCTGGGGGTCCCAGTTCGTACTGGGAATGGCCCCAGTTCATACTGGGAAGGGGCCCAGTTCCCGACCTCCCAGCGGGCAGTGACCTCAAGGGTGTGACATCAGCAGTGGGGTGGTGACGTCATCATCAGGGCGGTGACATCATCAGGGCGGTGACATCATCGGGGCGGTGACATCACGATCCCCCCCCCCCCCCCATGTCCCCAAGGAGGAGCCGGGCCGTCCCCAAAGTCCTTTAATGCAGCGGCCGGGACAGCGCGGGGGCACCCTGCGGGCACCCATGGGTGGGGGTGACCCCCCTGAGACCCCCAGAGGGACCTCAGGGTGCCCCTAAGGACCCCAGGACCCCCTTGGGACCCCCCAAAGGACCTCAAGGTGCTCCTTGAAGTCCCCAGATTCCCTTGGGACCCTCACAAGGACCCCAAGGACCCCTTGAAGACCCCAGAACTCCCTTGGGACCCCCACAAGGACCTCAGGGTGCTCCCTGAAGACCCCAGGACCCCCCCTAAGGATATCAGGGTGCCCTATAAGGACCCCAGGTGCCCCCTGAAAAACCCAGGATCCCCTTGGGACCCCCACAAGGACCTCAGGGTGCCTCCTAAAAACCCCAGAATCCCATTGGGACCCCAAAAGGACCTCAAGGTGCTCCCTGAAGACCTCAGGACCCCCTATATGGACCTTAGGGTGCCCCCTGAAGACCCCAAGACCCCCTTAAGGACCTTAGGGTGCCACCTAAAGACCCCAGGATCCCCTTGGGACCCCATTACAGACCTCAAGGTGCTCCCTGAAGACCCCAGGACCCTCTTGGGACCCCCAGATGGACCTTAGGGTGCTCCCTAAGGACCCCAGGACCCCCTTGGGACCCCCTTAAGGACCTCGGGGTGCGCTCTGAAGACCCCGGAACCCCCCTGAGACCCCCATAAGGACCTCAGGGTGCCCCACAAGGACCCTAGAGCCCCCTTGGGACCTCCATACGGACCTCAGTGCGCCCCCAGAAGTCCCCCCGCCCCCACAACCGCCCCAGGCCGCCCCCTAAACCCCCCCCTAAACCCCCCTCGAAGGACCTCAGGGTGCCCCCCCCACCCCTCCCCACCCCACGGGACGCCCACCCCGCAGTGGCGGCGGGGCTCAGGGCGGGTGCCGGGGCGGGGGCCGGAAGAGGCGCCAGGCCCCCCGGCAGATGAGGCCGAACCAGTAGAGCTGGGGGGCCAGGAGGGCGGCGGCGGCGGCGTTGTAGGCGGGGGGCAGCGCCCCCGGCACCCGCAGCAGGGGCACCCCGAGGTGGCGCCCGTAGGCCCAGTACAGGTAGGGGAAGAGGAGCACGCGGCAGCCCAGGAAGGTCACCAGCATGGCCACCCCGTTGAGCTTGTGCAGCGCCGTGTGCTGCCGCTTGTACTGCAGGGGGGGGCGGGGGAAAGGGGTGAGGGACACGTGGGATGGAGGCCCACCACCACCCCATGTTCTCCCGGGGACCCACGTGGCGAGGGACACGCGGGGTGGGGGCCCGCCACCGTCCCAAGTCATCCTGGGGACTCAAGGGTTGGGGACCCGACTGTTGAGGGAGACGTGGGATGGAGGCCCACCACCACCCCATGTTCTGCCAGGGTCCCACGTGGTGAGGGACATGAGGGGTGGGGGCCTGAATGTTGAGGTACATGTGGGATGGGGGCCCAGCACCGTCCCAAGTCATCCTGGGGACTCAAGGGTTGGGGGACATGAGAGGCTGGGGGCCCACCACCATCCCATGTTCTTCTGGGGACCCAGATGTTGAGGGACACGAGGGGTTGGGGACCCACCAAAGTCATCTTGGGGAGCCAGGGGTTGGGGATGCAAGGGGTTGGGGACCCAAATGTTGAGGGACACGTGGGTTTGGGGGCCCACCACCACCCCATGTTCTGCTGGGGACATGAAGGGTTGGGGACACAAGGGGTTGGGGACCCAAATGTTGAGGGACACGTGGAGTGGGGGCCCACCACCACCCCGTGTTCTTCTGGGGACTCAAGGGGTTGGGGACACAAAGGGTTGGGGACCCAAATGTTGAGGGACACGGGGGTTTGGGGACCCACCAAAGTCATCTTGGGGAGCCAGGGGCTGGGGACATGAAGGGCTGGGGACATGAAGGGTTGGGGACACGAGGGCTTGGGGAACCCAAATGTTGAGGGATGTGTGGGGTTGGGGCCCACCACCACCCCACGTTCTGCTGGGGACATGAAGGGTTGGGGACACAAGGGGTTGGGGACCCAAATGTTGAGGAACACGTGGGATTGGGGACCCACCATCACCCCATGTTCTTCTGGGGACCCAAGGGATTGGGGACATGAGGGGTGGGGGCCCAAATGTTGAGGGACACGTGGGGTTGGGGGCCCACCTCCATCCCATGTTCTCCTGGGGACCCAAATGTTAAGGGACATGGGGGTTGGGGGCCCAAATGTTGAGGGACACAAGGGTTTGGGGACCCACCACCACCCCATGTTCTTCTGGGGACCCAAGGGGTTGGGGACCCAAATGTTGAGGGACACGTGGGGCTGGGGGCCCACCACCACCCCATGTTCTCCCGGGGACATGAAGGGTTGGGGACACAAGGGGTTGGGGACCCAAATGTTGAGGGACACGTGGGGTGGGGGCCCACCACCACCCCGTGTTCTTCTGGGGACCCAAATGTTGAGGGACACAAGGGGTTGGGGACCCAAATGTTGAGGGACATGAGGGGTTGGGGGCCTACCTCCACCCCATGTTCTCCCAGGGACCCAGATGTTGAGGGACACGTGGGGTGGGGGATCCACCAAAGTCATCTTGGGGAGCCAGGGGTTGGGGACACAAGGGGTTGGGGACCCAAATATTGAGGGACACGTGGGGTTGGGGGCCTACCACCACCCCAAGTCATCCTGGGGACCCAGGGGTTGGGGGACATGAGAGGTTGGGGGCCCACCACCACCCCATGTTCTGCTGGGGACTCCAGGGGTTGGGGACATGAGGGGTTGGGGACCCAAATGCTGAGGGACACAAGGGGTTGGGGGCCCACCACCACCCCATGTTCTCCCAGGGACCCAGATGTTGAGGGACATGAGGGGTTGAGGACCCACCAAAGTCATCTTGGGGAGCCAGGGATTGGGGACACAAGGGGCTGGGGACCCAAATGTTGAGGGACGCGTGGGGTTGGGGGCCCACCAGCACCCCAAGTCATGCTGGGGACCGAGGGACTGGTGACACGAGGGGTTGGGGGCCTGAATGTTGAGGGACACGTCGGGTGGGGGCCCGCCACCGTCCCAAGTCATCCCGGGGACTCAAGGGTTGGGGACCCGAACGTTGAGGGACACGTGGGATGGAGGCCCGCCACCACCCCATGTTCAGCCAGGGGTTGGGGACCCGAGGGTTGGGGACATGAAGGGTTGGGGACCCAAATGTTGAGGGACACGAGGGGTTGGGAGCCCACCACCACCCCACGTTCTTCTGGGGACCCAAAAGTTTGGAGACCCAACAGGTTGGAGACCCAAGGGGTTGGAGACATGAGGGCTTGGGGGCCCACCACCATCCCCTGTTATGCTGGAGACCCAGGGGTTGGGGACCCAAGGAGTTGGGGACACGAGGGGTTGGGGGCCTGAATGTTGAGGGACATGAGGGGTGGGGGCCCAGATGTTGAGGGACACGAGGGTTTGGGGACCCACCACCCCATGTTCTTCTGGGGACCCAGGGGTTGGGGACCCAAGGAGTTGGGGACCCAAATGTTGAGGGACACGTGGGGTTGGGGGCCCACCTCCATCCCATGTTCTCCTGGGGACCCACGTGGTGAGGAACATGAGGATTTGGGGACCCACCACCATCCCGTGTTCTCCCAGAGACCCAGGGGTTGGGGACCCAAATGTTGAGGGACACAAGAGTTTGGGGACCCACCACCACCCCATGTTCTTCTGGGGACCCAAGGGGTTGGGGACACAAAGGGTTGGGGACCCAAATGTTGAGGGACACGAGGGTTTGGGGGCCCACCACCACCCCATGTTCTCCCAGGGACCCAGATGTTGAGGGACACGTGGGGGTGGGGACCCACCACCACCCCATGTTCTTCTGGGGACTCAAGGGGTTGGGGACCCCGGGGCTGGAGCCCCCCCGGCCACCCCATTGTCCCCCCGGGGCCGCGTTTCGGGGCTCACCAGGATGAGGACCTTGCCCAGGCAGACGAAGGGGGTGCTGAGCTCCGCCATCAGCAGGCAACCCAGGAAGAAGTCGCCCTTCCCCTGGCGCCACAGCTGGGGGGGGGGACACAGGGACATTTGGGGACACGCGGGGACATTTGGGGACATGTGGGGACACGCGGGGACATGGGGACACGGCCATGGAGAAGCCAACAAGCACCATGACTCCGTGGTGGACCTCCATGAGTAGCTCCGTACCAAGGAGGTGTTCCACCACAAGTGTCCCCAAGTGTCCTCAAATGTCCCCAAATGTCCCCAAGTGTCCCCATGACCATGGAGAAGCCCACAACAGCGTGGTGGACCTCCATGAGCACGTCTGTCCTCATGGCCACGGAGAAGCCATCAAGGACCACAGCGTGGTGACCTCCATGAGTAGCTCCATCCCCAGGTGACCTTCTTCTACCCCGTGTCCCCAAATGTCCCCAAGTGTCCCCACGGCCACGGAGAAGCCCACAAAAGCGTGGTGGACCTCCATGAGCACGTCTGTCCCCGTGGCCACGGAGAAGCCAGCAAGGACCACAGCGTGGTGACCTCCACGAGTAGCTCCATACCCAAGTGACATTCTTCCACCCCATGTCCCCAAGTGTCCCCATGACCACGAAGAAGCCCACGAAGGCGTGGTGGACCTCCATGACCACGTCCACACCCAGCCGCCATCCCTCCACCTCCACATCCCCACGGCACCCTCGTGTCCCCACGCCGTTACCGTGTCCCCACACTGTTCCCGTGTCCCCAAGGTGTCCCCCCGGTCCCTGTCCCCCACTCACGGTGGCCACGGGGAAGCAGACGAGCACCATGGCGGCGTGGTGGACCTCCATGAGCACGTCTGTCCCCGTGGCCACGGAGAAGCCAACAAGGACCACAGTGTGGTGACCTCCATGAGTAGCTCCATCCCCAGGTGACCTTTTTCTACCCCATGTCCCCAAGTGTCCCCAAGTGTCCCCAAGAGTCCCCATGACCACGGAGAAGCCCACGACAGCATGGTGGACCTCCATGAGCACGTCTGTCCTCATGGCCACGGAGAAGCCAACGAGGACCACAGCGTGGTGACCTCCACGAGTAGCTCCACACCCAGGCGATGTCCTTCCACCCCATGTCCCCAAGTGTCCCCAGGTGTCCCCAGGTGTCCCCATGACCACGGAGAAGCCCACGACACCGTGGTGGACCTCCATGAGCACGTCTGTCCTCATGGCCATGGAGAAGCCAACAAGGACCACAGCGTGGTGACCTCCACAAGTAGCTCCATACCCAGGTGACGTCCTTCCACCCCATGTCCCCAAGTGTCCCCAGGTGTCCCCAAGTGTCCCCGTGACCACGAAGAAGCCCACGAAGGTGTGGTGGACCTCCATGACCACGTCCACACCCAGCCGCCATCCCTCCACCTCCACATCCCCACGGCACCCTCGTGTCCCCACGCCGTTCCCATGTCCCCAAGGTGTCCCCCCGGTCCCTGTCCCCCACTCACGGTGGCCACAGGGAAGCAGACGAGCACCATGGCGGCGTGGTGGACCTCCATGAGCACGTCTGTCCCCGTGGCCACGGAGAAGCCAGCAAGGACCACAGCGTGGTGACCTCCACGAGTAGCTCCATCCCCAGGTGACGTCCTTCCATCCCATGTCCCCAAGTGTCCCCAAGTGTCCCCAACTGTCCCCATGACCACGGAGAAGCCCACGAAGGTGTGGTGGACCTCCATGAGCATGTCCACACCCAGCCGCCATCCCTCCACCTCCACATCCCCATGGCACCCTCGTGTCCCCACGCCGTTCCCGTGTCCCCACACCATTCCCGTGTCCTCAAGGTGTCCCCCCCCGGTCCCTGCCCCCACTCACGGTGGCCACGGGGAAGCAGACGAGCACCATGGCGGCGTGGTGGAGCACCATCAGGAGGTCCTTGCGCAGGTAGGCGCCGGCGGCTGCCCGCAGGGATGGCGGTGGCCCGGCTTCGTGTCCCTTGACGCGCCCGCGGTGCCAGTGGCACAGGAACATGGCGTAGACGTCGTACACAAAGTAGGGGACGGCGAACTGGGGGTACGCCCCCGCCAGCCAGTGCCTGCGGGGGGGCGCGGCGAGGACACCGGTGTCCTCGGAGGGCACTGGGGGAGGGTCTCGGGGGGACACGTGGGGGGAGGGGGGCTTGGGGGCGGCACGATTTGGGGGCACGGACAGCCAGGGATTTGGGGAGACCCCAATTTGGGGGACCTAGACACCCAGAGATTTGGGGACACCCCGATTTGGGGCACCCACCTGTCCAGGTGACTTGGGGACACCCCAATTTGTGGGACCCAGACACCCAGGGACTTGAGGACACCCCAATTTTGGGGATCCAGGTGTCCAGGGTGGCTTTGGGACACCCCAACTTGGGGGATCCAGGTGGTCGGGGTCTTGGGGACACCCCAATTTGGGGCACCCAAGTGTCCCAGTTGACTTTGGGACACCCCAATTTAGGGGACCCAGCTGTTTAGGGTCTTGGGGACACCCCATTTTGGGGATCCAGGTGTCCAGGTGGCTTTGGGACACCCCGATTTGGGGCACCCAGGCACCCAGGGATTTGGAGACACCCCAACTTGGGGGACCCACTTGTCTGGAGATACGGGGACACCCCAATTTGGACCACCCGGATACCCAGGGACTTGGGGACACCCCAATTTGGGGGACCCAAGTGTCCCAGGTGGCTTTGGGACACCCCAGTTTGGGGCACCCAGACACCCGGGGACTTGGGGACACCTCAATTTGGGGCACCCAGACACCAACAGATTTGGGGACACCCCAATTTTGGGGAGCCAGGTGTCCCAGGTGGCTTTGGAAGACCCCAACTTGGGGGATCCAAGTGGTCGGGGTCTTGGGGACACCCCAATTTGGGGCACCCAAGTGTCCCAGTTGACTTTGGGACACCCCAATTTAGGGGATACAGGTGTCTGGAGATATGGGGACACCCCGATTTGGGGCACCCAGACACCCAGGGACTTGGGGACACCCCGATTTGGGGGACCCAAGTGTCCAGGGTGACTTTGGGACACCCCAATTTGGGCACCCAGACACCCAGGGATTTGGGGACACCCCAATTTTGGGGATCCAGGTGTCCAGGTGGCTTTGGGACACCCCAATTTGTGAGACCCAGACACCCAGAGACTTGGGGACACCCTGATTTGGGGCACCCAAGGGTCCGGGTGACTTGGGGACACCCCGATTTGAGCACCCAGGTGTCCCAGGTGACTTTGGGACCCCCCAATTTGGGGGACGCAGGTGGTCAGGGACTTGGGGACACCCCAATTTGGGGCCCCTCATGTGTGCGTCCCCCCCCCCCGTGCCCCCTCGGGGTGCCCCTGGGCCGTCGCCCTTGGGCCCGAGGCGCTCGGGGCCGCCCGCGTCATCGCCGGGGGCCAGGATAATCCCGGATGAGCCCCGGCAGCTGCCGCCGTAATCCCCCGCGAGGACGCCGTGTCCCCTGTCCCCCCCTGTCCCCTGCCCCCCCCCGGTGTCCCTTGTCCCCCCCCGGTGTCCCCTGTCCCCCCCCGGTGTCCTTCATCCACCCCCCAGAGCTGTGTGGGGCACCCATGGGTGCTGCGGGGGCGCTGCGGGGCCCCGTCGGCGTTCTGGGGTCGGCTTTGGGGTTGTGGGGGGGGTTGGCACCCATGGGTGCCGGGGGGGGGGGTGCTGGGGGGCACCCATGGGTGCTGGGGGGACTCACTGGTCGTCGATGACGTGGCGGCAGGAGGAGGAGATGATGTAGCCGGCCGTGGAGGCCATCACCGCCTGCACCGAGGACACCAGCCTGGGGGGGGGGGGACACATTGGGGACACGCTGGGGACACGCTGGGGACACCTCGGGGACACGGGGACACCTCGGGGACACGGGGACACCTCGGGGACAGCCGCCCTGCCACCCCCGTCCCCATGTCCTGACGCAGCCGTCCCCACTGTCCCTGGTGTCCCCCAACATCCCCGGTGTCCCCCGGTGTCCCCAAGTGTCCCCCCCATGTCCCCAGTGTCCCCCAGTGTCCCCCAGTGTCCCCGTGCCGCATCATCCCCGACCCCGCTGCAGTCCCAGCCCCGTGCCAGCTCCGTCCCTGTCCCCCCGCTGTCCTTGTCCCCGCGGTGTCCCTGTCCTGTCCCTGTCCCCAACCCCAGACCATCCCTGTCCTTGTGCCACATCCGTCCCTGTCCCTGTCCCCATCCCTGTCCCCACCTTGTCCCTGTCCTGTCCCTGTCCCCATCCCGTCCTTGTCCCCATCCCGTCCCTGTCCTTGTGCCACATCCGTCCCTGTCCCTGTCCCATCCCTGTCCCCGTCCTGTCCCCCTCCCTGTCCTGTCCCTGTCCCCATCCCTTTCCCGTCCTGTCCCCATCCCGTCCCTGTCCCTGTCCTTGTGCCATGTCCATCCCAGTCCCGTCCCTGTCCCTGTCCCCATCCCATCCCTGTCCCCCTCCTGTCCCTGTCCTTGTGCCACCTCCATCCCCGTCCTGTCCCCATCCCTGTCCCCATCCCATCCCTGTCCCTGCACCGTCCCTGTCCTTGTGCCACCTCCATCCCTGTCCCTGTCCCATCCCTGTCCCCATCCCCTCCCTGTCCCCCTCCCGTCCCCATGCCCTCCCGGTGCCACATCCCTCCCTGTCCCTGTCCCCCCCCCCCATCCCCTCCCGCCCCCCCCAAGGTCCCGCTCCCCACCTGGCGGCCACGATGACGGCGTCGGGCTCCGGCCAGCGGAGGCCGGGCAGGCGGCGGAGGCCGTTCTTGGCCAGCAGGAAGAGGCCGGGGAAGAAGAGGAGGCCGCCGGCCAGGGGGGCGCCGGGGGGGGCCATGGCCTGGGGGGATTTTGGGGGTTGAGGGGGGGGGGGAGGGAGGGGGTCCCGGCCTCCCGCCCCGCCGCCCGCACGGCTGGCCACGGGGAGGGGCGGGGCTCAGGGGGCGGGGCTTAAAGGGGCGGGGCTCAGGGGGCGGGGCCAGAGTGGGCGGGGCCCGAGGGGGAGGGGCTTAATGAGGGGAGGGGCCTACCCCCCCCAGGGGCCTACCCCCCCCCAGGGGCCTACCCCCCCTCAGGGGCCTACCCCCCCCTCAGGTGCCCCCCCCTCAGGTGTCCCCTCACTCAGGTGCCCCCCCTTCCCCGTCCCCCCTCATTTGCATAAATTTGCATCCCATCACCCCCCCTCGCCCATTCACAGAGGTAGATCCGGCAGGCCCCGCCCCCTCTGTCTCATTTGCATACATTTGCATGCAGGCCGCAGCCCACCCCCCTCAGGGCGCCGCGCGTCGCCAAGGCAACGGGTGGACGGGGCGAGGTGCGCACGCGCGGCGCCGCCCCTCCGGATTGGCCGCCCGCGGAGCCAATGGGGTGAGGAGGACGGGGAGCGTTGCCGGGCAGAGCAGGCGGAGCGCCGGCCGTTCCCATTGGCTGAGGGGGAATAAACCCGCAGGGCGTGCCGGCCAATGGGGAGGCGGGACGCGCGTTGCTATGGCGACCGGGGGGCGTCGCCACGGCAACCAAGCGGCAGGCGGGCGGCGCGAATATCAACGAGAGGGGCGGGGGCTCGCGCCCCTAATTAGCATATTTAACATGAATATTCATGACGTAGCGTGATCCTGACTATTAATGAGGCCGCGCCCGCCCCTCGCGCCACCGCCCCTCCCCTGCCACTCAACAAGCCACGCCCCCTCGCTAAGCCACGCCCCCTCGCTAAGCCACGCCCCCTCGCTAAGCCACGCCCCCTTGCGCTGACTCCCGCCCCTCGGGCCCCGCCCCTCGGGGGGGGCGTTGCTATGGAAACCGCCCCCCCGGGTCGCCATGGCAACGCGGCCCCGCCCCTCCCTGAGGAGGGCCCAAAAGGGGGGGGGGCAAAAAGGGGGGAGGGGGTCCAAAATTGGGGGGGGGGACAAAATTGGGGGGGGGGGGCAAAATTGGACGGGGGGGCAAAATTGGAGGGGGACTCCCCCCCAAAAAATATATAGGGGGGGCAAAATTTGGGAATTGGGGGGGGAAGGGGCGGGGGGGGGTCCCCAAAATGGGGGGGGGCGGGCTAAAAAATATGGGGGGGGGATAAAAAATTTGGGGGGGACTAAAAATAAGGGGGGGACCCAAAAAATATGGGGGGGGTGCCCCAAATTGGTGGGGGGGGGCCTAAAAACCATGGGGGGTCACCAAAAATCGGGGGGGGGGGGCAAAAAAAGTAGGGGGGAGCTTAAAAATCGTGGGGGGGGGGGGCAAAAAATAAGGGGGGGGTCCCCAAAAATAAGGGGGGGGCCCAAAATATTGGGAGTTCCCCCAAAGGGCATGGGGGGTCCCAAAAAACACCGGGGGGGGGGAAAAAACATGGGGGGGGGGGTCCCCAAAAATAAGGGGGGGGCCCAAAATATTGGGAGTTCCCCCAAAGGGCATGGGGGGGTCCCAAAAAACACCGGGGGGGGGGAAAAAACATGGGGGGGGGGCAAAAAAACATGGGGGGGGCCAAAAACGAGGGGGAGGGGATCCCAAAAATAAGGGGGGGGTCCCCTAAATTGGGGGGGTCCCCCAAAATGGAGGGATCCCCCCCAAAAACTGGTAAAGGGGGGGGGTCAAATGCGGGGGGGGGGGGGGAAGGGGGGGGCTCCCCTCCCCCCGGGTGCCGGGGGGGGGGGAGGGGCGGCGGGGTGGGGGAGGGGCGGGGGGGGGCCCCTATTTTTGGCCGCCGAAAGGGCAGAGGGCACCGGAGAAGGTCAGGGCGGGGGGGCCCCCCCCGGCGCCCCTATATAGCGGGGAGCCCCCGGCCCCCGGCTGCTGCCCCCCCTCGGACGCCCCCACCCTGGTGAGTTTTTGGGGGGGGGTCTTTTTTTTTTTGGGGGGGGGGGGGCCCAAATTGCCCCCCCCACTCCCCAAGACCCCCCCCAGCACCCCAAAACCCCCTCTGATCCCCCCCATCTCCGTACCCCCCCCCCCAGGGACCCTAAATCCCCCCCGGACCCCCCCAAATCCCCCCCGGACCCCCCCAAATCCCCCCTGGACCCCCCCCAAAAAAAACCTGGACCCCCCCCCAAAAAAAACCTGGACCCTCCCCAACCCCCCCCCCAAAAAAAAACTGCCCCCCCCATCCTCCCTCACCCCTCACCCCCCCCAAATTCTCCCTGCACCCCCCATGTCATCGTGCCCCCCCCCCCCGTAGCTCCCCCCAACCCCCCCCCCACCCCAAAAGGACCCGGTGGGCCCCCCCCGTGACTCATCGCGCCGTTGCCCCTTTAAGAGCGCGCCTTCCCGGTCCCCCTCCCGTGACGTCACCTCTCGGCAGGCCCCGCCCCCTCGTTCCCGCGCGTCCGGCCGCTCCCCGAGCCCAGGTGGGGGAGGGGAGGGGGGGAGGTTTTTTGGGGGGAAAAAAGGCGAATTTGGGGCCGGGAGGGGGTGAGGGGGTCGTAAGGGGGATGAGGGGGGTTTGGGGGGAAAAGTGGGATTTTGGGGGCGGGAGGGGGAAATTTGGGGGGGAAATTGAGGTTTTGGGGCGAAGGGGGAGGTTTTGGGGCGAAAAAGGGCGATTTTGGGGGCGAGGAGGGGTTTGGGGGAAAAAGGGCGGGTTTGGGGGTGGAGGAGTCGGGTTTGGGGGGAAAGGGGGGAACTGGGGGGGGAAGGGGTTGGGCAGGGGGGTGTTAGGTTTTGGGGTGAAACGAGCAGATTTGGGGGGTTTGGGGGAGGGGGCAGAGATTTGGGTGCAAAATGAAGAATTTTGGGGCAAAAAGGGGAAGGTTTGGGGTGCGGGGAGAGATTTGAGGTGAAGCGGGGAGATTTGGGGTGCGGGAGAGGTTTTGGGGTGAAAAGCTCAGATTTTGGGGCAAAACGCCCAAATTTTGGGTGTGTGGGGAGATTACTGGGGGAGGGACCCAGATTTGGGGCGAAATAAGGATTTTTGGGTTAAAAGGGGTGATTTGGGGGGGAAACGCAGGTTTGGGGCTAAAGGAGGCTGGTTTGGGGGCGGAAAGTGCGGATTTTGGGTGTGGGCGCAGATTTGAGGCAAAAAAGCACAGATTTGGGGTTAAAGGAGCAGATTTGGGGCGAGAAACGCAGGTTTTGGGGGAAAAGAAGGTGATCCGAGTGCGAAAAACACAAATTTTGGGCAAAAAGAAGCCGGCGAGGGCGAAAAGTGCAGTTTTTGGGCAGAAGGGAGCGGATTGGAGCCAAAAGTGCAGATTTTGGGTGCGGGGGCAGATTTTCGGGGGCAAAAAACGCAGGATTTGGGTGCGGGGGGGTGGGGTGGGGTGGTTTTGGGGGCAAAAAGCGCCGATTTGGGGCAAAAAGAAGCCGATTTTGGGGTGAGAACGGGAGGTTTTGGTATCCAGGAGAGAATCTCGGGGGCGAAGGGCGCGGGTTTGGGGCGAGCCTGGCGGATTTTGGGGGAAAAAAGGGAGGTTTTGGGGCCCGGCCGGGGGGCGGGGTGCCCTTGAAGCGCCCTTGGGTGCGGGGGTGGCCCCTGGGTGTCCCCTCCCCTGTCCCCTCCCCCCGGGTGTGTCCCCGTGTCCCCTCCCCGTCCCCTCCCCGCTGCCATTTCGGCGCCGGCTCCCGCAGCGCTCGGACACCCGGTGGGTGGCCCCGCACCCTTGGGTGCCCCTTGGGTGGCCCCAGGTCCCTTAGGTGGCCCCGTGTCCCCCTTGGAGTCCCCCTTGGGTGGCCCCTGGGTCCCTCCTTGGTGTCCCCAGGTCCCTTGGTTGGCCCCGTGTCCCCCTTGGTGTCCCCCTTGGGTGGCCCCTGGGTCCCTACTTGGTGTCCCCAAGTCCCTTTGGGTGGCCCTTGGGTGGTTCCTTGGGGTCCCTTGGGTGGTCCCAGGTCCCCTCGGTGTCCCCTTGGGTGGTTTCTCGGTGTCCCCTGGGTCCCTCCTTGGTGTCCCCCTGGGGTCCCTTGGGTGGCCCCGTGTCCCCCTGGGGTCCCTTGTGTGGCCCCAGGTCCCACTCGGTGTCCCCCTTGGGTGGTCCCTTGGTGTCCCCTTGGGTGGCCCCAGGTCCCTTGGTGTCCCCTGGGTCCCTCCTTGATGTCCTCGGTGTCCCCTTGGGTGGTTCCTTGGTGTCCCTTGGGTGTCCCCTGGGTCCCCTTGATGTCCCCTTGGGTGTCCCCACGTCCCCTTGGGTGGTTCCTTGGTGTCCCCTTGGGTGTCCCCAGGTCCCCTTGGGGCCTTCCTTGGTGTCCCCTGGGTCCCTCCCCGGTGGCCCCAGATCCCTTGGGGGTCCCCATGGGTGTCCCCAGGTCCCTTTGGGTGGCCCCTCGGTGTCCCCTGGGTCCCTCCTTGATGCCCTTGGTGTCCCCTTGGGCGGTTCCTCCGTGTCCCTTGGGTGTCCCCAGCCACCCTTGAGTCCCCCCTTGCTGTCCCCTCTCCCCCTCCCCACTTCCTCGCTGTCCCCTCAGCACCCATGGGTGCCCCCTCCCGGCCACCAGGGGTCCTGCCCCCCTCTCGTGTCCCCTCTGTCCCCCCAGGGTGTCCCCAGGTGGCCACCAGAGTCCCCATCCCCTGCTCCAGTTCCTTGGGGTCCCCGTGGGTTCTCCTTGGGGTCCCTGATGTCCCCACGTCACTGGTGCCCCGACGTCCTCTGGGGGGTCCCCGACGTTCCCCATGGGGTCCTCGATGTCCCCTGTGGGTTCTCCGTGGGGTTCCCGATGTTCTTCATGGGTTCTCCTACGGGGTCCCCCGTGTTCTCCGTGGGGTCCCCAATGTCCCCCATGGGTTTCTTTATGGGGTCCCTGATGTCCCCCGTGGGGTTCTCCATGGGGTCCCCAATGTCCTCTGTAGGATCCCCGATGTTCTTCCGTGGGGTCCCCGGTCTTCTCCATGGGGTTCTCCATGGGGTTCTCCATGGGGTTCTCCATGGGGTTCTCCATGGGGTTCTCCACGGGGTCCCCAATGTTCTCCAAGGGGTTCTCTGTAGGGTCCCCAATGTTCTCCATGGGGTCCCCGACGTTCCCCACGGGTTCTCCATGGGGTCCTTGATGTCCTCCATGGGTTTCTCCGTAGGGTCCCTGATGTTCCCCACGGGTTCTCCATGGGGTCCCCAAAGTTCTCCGTGGGTTCTCCACGGGACCCCGATGTTCTCTGTAGGGTCCCCAATCTTCTCCATGGGTTTCTTCTGGGGTCTCAGATGTTCTTCACGGGGTCCCCGATGTTCCCCACGGGTTCTCCATGGGGTCCCCGATCTTCTCCATGGGGTCCCCAATGTTCTCCAAGGGGTTCCCTGTGGGTTCTCCCTGATGTCCCCAATGTTCCCTATGGGTTCTCCGCGGGTTCCGTGATGTCCTCTGTGGGGTCCCCAACGTTCTCCAAGGGGTTCTCCGTGGGTTCTCTGTAGGGCCCCCAATGTTCTTTGTAGGGTCCCTGATGCTCCCCGTGGGGTCCCCAAAGTTCTCCGTGGGTTCTCCACGGGGACCCCGATGTTCTTTGTAGGGTCCCCAACGTTCTCCAAGGGGTTCTCCATGGGGTCCCCGATGTTCTCCATGGGGTCCTTGATGGTCTCCATGGGGTTCTCCTTGGGGTCCCCAACGTTCTCCATGGGTTCTCCATGGGGTCCCCGATGCTCATGGGTTCCCCGATGTTCTCCACGGGTTCCCCAATGTTCCCCTGCCCCCATCCTCTCCCCGTGTCCCCCCGTGACGCTGTCCCCCTGTCCCCAGTGCCACCACCATGCCGCACCAGTACCCGGCGCTCACCCCCGAGCAGAAGCAGGAGCTCTCCGACATCGCCCGGCGCATCGTGGCCCCCGGCAAGGGCATCCTAGCTGCCGATGAGTCCACTGGTGGGCACTGGGAGGGACTGGGAGGGCACTGGGAGGGACTGGTGGGTGCTGGGAGGGTGCTGGGAGGGACTGGTGGGTGCTGGGAGGGCGCTGGTTGGGACTGGTG
The DNA here is from genome assembly GCF_964211835.1 of Anser anser. NCBI lineage: Eukaryota > Metazoa > Chordata > Aves > Anseriformes > Anatidae > Anser > Anser anser. The sequence goes on from NC_139755.1 coordinate 16,956, forward strand.
GGCACTGGGAGGGGGTTGAGGGCCACTGGGAGGGCACTGGGTGGGGGTTGAAGGGCAGTGAGAGGCAACTGGGACAGACTGGGAGGCAACTGGGACAGACTGGAAGCAACTGGGACAGACAGGAAGCAACTGGGAGGCGCTGCCCTGCCCCGTGTTGAGGAAGTGCTGGGGAGTGAGTCAGCTCTGATGGGACTGGGAGGGGCCGAGGGGCCACTGGAAGGCACTGGGAGATATGGAGAGGCACCGGGAGGGCACTGGACCTTACTGGGAGCCACTGGAGCGGCACCAGGAGGGCACTGGAAGCTACTGGGATGAACTGGGATGGCAGCAGGGAGGATGGGGAAACAGCTGAGCACCTCGAGGTGGCACCGGGGGGCTTTGAGAGCTCCTGGGGTGGTACTGGGAGGCACTGGGGCACCACCAAGAGCCCAGGAGGAGGTACTGGGTCATACTGGGTCATACTGGCATGGCTTCAAGGAGAATGGGGAAGTGTCTGAGAACCTCGAGGTGTCACAAGGAGGTCCATGAGAGCTCCTGGGATGGTACTGGGAGCTACTGGGAGGCACTGGAGCACCACCAAGAGTCCGGGGGGTCGTACTGGGACATACTGGGTCATACTGGGACATACTGGGTCATACTGGTATGGCTTCAAGGAGGTTGGGGAAGTGTCTGAGAACCTCAGGGTGGCACCAGGAGGTCCATGAGAGCTCCTGGAGTGGCACTGGGAGCTACTGGGAGGCACTGGGACAGCACCAAGAGCCCAAGGGGGCACACTGGGACTTACTGGGGCGTACTGGGATGTACTGGAACATACTGATATGACTTCAAGGAGGATGGGGAAGTGTCTGAGAACCTCGAGGTGGCACCAGGAGGTCCATGAGAGCTCCTGGAGTGGCACTGGGAGCTACTGGGAGCTACTGGCGCAGCTCCGGGAGACCATTACGGGTTACTGGGGGTAAACTGGTCTATACTGGGCCACCCCAGGCAGCATCGCCAAGCGGCTGAGCTCGGTGGGGGCGGAGAACACGGAGGAGAACCGCCGCTGGTACCGGCAGCTGCTCTTCACGGCCGACAAGCGCGTGGACCCCTGCATCGGCGGCGTCATCCTCTTCCATGAGACCCTCTACCAGTCGGCCGATGACGGGCGCCCCTTCCCCCAGGTCATCCGTGGCAAGGGCGGCGTCGTTGGCATCAAGGTGGGGACCTCAGGGACACGGTGGGGGACACCGTGGGGGGATGTGGGGGGGTGGGGGATGTGGGGGCTCCTTGCTGCTGGTCAACCAGGTCAACGGGGTGGCTTCGTTAGGTGGCCGCGTTGGGGTGGGGACGTCTTGGGGACATCAAGGGTTTTGGGGGGTCTTGGGGACATGGGACACTCCTCGCTCCAGGTCAACCACATCAATGGTGGCTTTGTTAGGTGGCCACATTGATGTGTTGAGGTGGGGACATCTTGGGGACATTGGGGTGTTGGGGACATCAAGGGCGCTGGGGGGACTTGAGGTCTTGGGGACATGGGACACTCTTTGATCCAGGTCAACCACGTCAATGGCGGCCTTGTTAGGTGGCCTCGTTGAGGTGGGGACGTCTTGGGGACATCACGGGGACTTTGGGGTGTTGGGGACACGGGGGGTGACACGTGGGCCGTGGGGACAGGGAGGGGACCAGGCCGGCGCCCCAGTGACCCTGTCCCCGTCCCCCAGGTGGACAAGGGCGTCGTGCCCCTGGCTGGCACCAATGGCGAGACCACGACCCAAGGTGAGTGCCACCACGGTGTCCCCATCCCCGACGCCGCCACCATGGTGTCCCCATCCCTGATGTCACTGTGGTGACCCCATCCCACCACTACGTCTTGTCGGCATCCCCATCCCTGATGCCACCATGGTGTCCCCATCCCTGATGCCACCACTACGTCATCATGGTGTCCCCATCCTTGATGCCACCATGATGTCATGTTGGTGTCCCCATCCCCGAAGCCACTGTGGCGTCCCCATCCCCGATGCCACCATGGTGTCCCCGCCCCCGGTGCCGTCCCCGTGCCCTGTGGGTGGCCCCGCCCCTGATGCCACCGCGGTGTCCCCAGGGCTGGACGGGCTGATGGAGCGCTGCGCCCAGTACAAGAAGGACGGGGCCGACTTCGCCAAGTGGCGCTGCGTCCTCAAGATCTCGGAGCACACGCCCTCGCGCCTCGCCATCCTGGAGAACGCCAACGTCCTCGCGCGCTACGCCAGCATCTGCCAGCAGGTCCCCGTGTCCCCCTTCCCGTCCCCGTGTCCCCCTTCCCGTCCCCGTGTCCCCTGTTGGTGCCCTGTGGTGGTTGGAGGCCTCCAGTTGACTTGGTGGCCCCTCCAGTTGACTTGGTGGCACTTCCACTTGACATACTGCCACCTCCACGCCCTGGTGGCCCCTCCAGTTGGTGTGGTGGCCCCTCCAGTTGATATGTTGTCACCTCAATACCCTGGTGGCACTTCCAGGTGGCTTGATGGCACCTCCCCTTGACATAGTGCCACCTCCATGCCCTGGTGGCCCCTCCAGTTGGCGTGGTGGCCCCTCCAGTTGGCGTGGTGGCCCCTCCAGTTGGCATATTGTCACCTCCACGCTGTGGTGGCACCTCCGGGTTGGCGTGGTGGCACCTCCCCTTGACATATTGCCACCTCCACAGCCTGGTGCCACCTCCAGTTGACATATTGGCACCTCCAGTTGGCCTGGTGGCACCTCCACGCCCTGGTGGCACTTCCAGCTGGCGTGGTGGCACCTCCCCTCGACGTATTGCTGCCTCCAGTTGGCTTGGTGCCACCTTCAGTTGACGTATTGGCACCTCCAGCTGGTGTGGTGGCACCTCCCCTTGACATTTTGCCACCTCCCCACCCTGGTGCCACCTCCCTGTGTCCTCCCTTCGTGTCACTTCTCCGTCCCCACCCCCTGTGTCACCTCTGGGCACCCCATGGTGGCCTCCCAGCTGCGACGTGGCACCGTGTCACCTCCTGTCCCCCTGGGTAGCCCAGGCCACCTTCTGCCGCCCTGCACCCCGTCCACCATCGTGTCCCTGTCACTGCGTCCCCTCCCTGCCACCCTCGGGGTGTCCCTGACGTCCCCGTGTCCCCACAGAACGGCATCGTCCCCATCGTGGAGCCCGAGATCCTTCCAGATGGCGACCATGACCTGAAGCGCTGCCAGTACGTGACCGAGAAGGTGGGTGATGTCCCCAAGGTGTCCCCAGTGTGTCCCCAGGGTGTCCCCGAGGTGTCCCCAACGTCCCCGATGCGTCCCCAGGTGCTGGCGGCCGTCTACAAGGCGCTGAGCGACCACCACGTCTACCTGGAGGGGACGCTGCTGAAGCCCAACATGGTGACAGCCGGCCACTCCTGCACCAAGAAGTACAGCCCCGAGGAGATCGCCATGGCCACCGTCACCGCCCTGCGCCGCACCGTGCCACCTGCCGTGCCCGGTCAGTGTCACCCGTCCCCGTGGCCGGGTCCCCGTGGGGTCCTTGTCACCGTGGTTACGTCCTCGTGGTGTTTCCATACTCATGGCCACGTCCCCATCGTGGTGGCCACGTCCCCATGGGCTCCCCATCATGGTGGCCACATCCCCATGGGGTCCCCATCCTGGTGGCCATGTCCCTACCCTGGTGGCCACATCCCCATGGGGTCCTCATCATGGTGGCCACGTACCCATGGGGTCTCCGTACTCCTGTCTGTGTCCCCATCACCATGGTGGTGTCCCCAGGGTGTTCCCATCACCGTGACCATGTCCCCACGGTGTTCCCATACTCATAACCACGTCCCCGTGGTGTCCCCATCACCGAGGTTTTGTCCCCATGGGGTCTCCGTACTCATGGCCATGTCCCCATCACGGTGGCCACGTCCCCATGGGGGCCATGTCCCCGTGATGTTTCCATACTCATGGCCACGTCCCCATCACCGTGGTAGTGTCCCCATGGGGTCTCCATACTTATGGCCGTGTCCCTATCACCGTGGTTTTGTCCCCATGGGGTCTCCATACTCATGACCATGTCCCTGTCACCCTGGCCACATCCCCATGGGGTCTCCAGACTCGTGGCCATGTCCCCGTGGTGTCCCCATCACCATGGTTATGTCTCCAAGGGGTCTACATACTCATGGCCATGTTCCCATCACTGTGGCCACGTCCCCATGGGGTCCCCATCCCCATGGTGTCACCATCCTGGTCCTCATGACCACGTCCTCTTGGTGTCCTCATCCCCATGGTTAAGTCCCCGTGGCCTTGTCCCCACGATGTCCCCTTGGCCATGTCCCCATGATGTCCCTGTCCCCATAGCTGTGTCCTCGTGGTGTCCCTATCCCCATGGCCACACTTTCCTGGTGTCCCTACAGCCACGTCCTCATGGTGTCCTCATCCCCATGGTTAAGACCCCATGGCCATGTCCCCACGATGTCCCCGTTCCCATGGCTGTGTCCTCGTGGTGTCCCCATCCCCATAGCATCGCCGTCCTGGTCCCCATGGTCACGTCCTTGTCCCCACAGCCACGTCCTCGTGGTGTCCCCATCCCAGTCCTCATGGCCATGTCCCCACGATGTCCCCATTCCCATAGCTGTGTCCCCATGGTGTCCCCATCCCCATGGTGTCATCATCCTGGTCCTCATGACCACGTCCTTGTGGTGTCCTCATCCCCATGGTTAAGTCCCCATGGCCTTGTCCCCACGATGTCCCCATGGCCATGTCCCCATGATGTCCCTGTCCCCATAGCTGTGTCCTCGTGGTGTCCCCATCCCCATGGCATCTCCATCCTGGTCCCCATGGCCACGTCCTTATGGTGTCCCCACGGCCACATCTTCATGGTGTCCTCATCCCCGTGGTTAAGACCCCATGGCCGTGTCCCCACGATGTCCCCATTCCCATATTTGTGTCCTCGTGGCGTCCCCATCCCCACGGCCACGTCCTCGTGGTGTCCCCATGGCCACGTCCTCGCGGTGCTGACGCTGTCCCCGCGTTCCCCAGGCATCACGTTCCTGTCGGGGGGCCAGAGCGAGGAGGAGGCGTCCATCAACCTCAACGCCATCAACCGGTGTCCCCTGGCGAAGCCCTGGGCCCTGACCTTCTCCTACGGGCGGGCGCTGCAGGCCTCGGCGCTGCGGGCCTGGAGCGGCAAGAAGGAGAACACCAAGGCGGCCCAGGAGGAGTACGTCAAGCGGGCCCTGGTACGTCAACGGTGGGGACACCTGGGGGTGGAGAAGGGCTTGGGGTTGGAGGAGGTGTGGGGACGTGGTTGTGGTGGTCCAGGAGGACGTCAAGGAGGTTCTGGTACGTCAACGTTGGGGATATTTGGGGGTGGAGAACGTCTTGGGGTTGGAGGACGCGTGGGGACATGGTCACGGTCATGGTGGTCCAGGAGGAGGACATCAAGAAGGTTCTGGTAGGTCAACGCTGGGGACATTTGGGGGTTGGAGAACGCATGGGGACATGGTCATGGTGGTCCAGGAGGACCTCAAGAAGGTTCTGGTAGGTCAATGTCACGGACATGGGGACATCTGGGGGTGGAGAACTTCATGGGGGCAGGGACGTGGTCAGGGTGGTCCAGGAGGACCTCAAGAAGGTTCTGGTACGTCAACGTTGGGGACATCAGGGTTACGGGGAGGGACGTGGGGACACCTCGGCCACCCAAGCTGCCAGTCCTCGTCCTCGTATGCCACTGCCACCTGCATGGGGACAGCAGGGGGATGGAGAACCTTTGGGGACACCGTGGCTCTGTGGGGTGACAGCCCCGTGTCCCCAAGGGGGTGGCACCACAGCCGTAGAACGTGAGTCCGGGTGGTGCCACCACCGTTGCACGTGTCTCTGGGTGGTGCCACCATTGTCCCACACGTTTCTGGGTGGTGCCACCACCGTCCCACGTGCGTCTGGGTGGTGCCACCACCGTCCTATGGACATGTGGATGGTGCCACCACCCTCCAAGGTGTGTTTTGATGGTGCCAGCACCGTCCCACGTCCATCTGGATGGTGCCACCACTGTCCCACGTGTGTCTACATGGTGCCACCATCGTCCTATGGACGTGTGGGTGGTGCCACCACCGTCCCACGTGTCTCTGGGTGGTGCCACCATTGTCCCACACGTTTCTGGGTGGTGCCACGGTGGTCCCACTTGTGACGGCCCCGTGTGACACGCGTGTCCCTGTCCCCAGGCCAACTCCCTGGCGTGCCAGGGCAAGTACACCCCCAGCGGGCAGGCGGGGGCGGCCGCCAGCGAGTCCCTCTTCGTCTCCAACCACGCCTACTGAGCGACGTCACCGGGAGCGCCGTGACGTCACCGGGGATGCCGTGACCTCACCGGGACGCGGTGACCGCCACGCCGTGTGACACTCCTGTCCCCGTCCCCTCGCCCTTCAATAAAGGAACGCTGCCTGCAGGGCCACCGCCTCGGGGGACACGGGGGGACATGTGGGGGACGTGGTGGGGACACGGGGGGATGTGGGGACATTGAGGGACACGGGGACGTGGAGGGATGTGGGGGGACATGGGGACATTGAAGGATGTGGGGACACGGGGGGACATGGAGGACATGGACGGGGGACATGGAGACATGGTGGGGACATGTAGGGACATGGAAAGGGGACGTTGAGGGATGTGGGGACACGTGGGGACATGGTGGGGACGTGGAAATGGGACATTGAAGGACATGGGGACACGGAGGGACATGGGACATTGGTGGACATGGTGGGAACATGGAAAGGGGACATTGAGGGACGTGGGGACACGGGGACACGGGACATGGTGGGGACATGGGGATACAGAGGGAAATGGGACATTGAGGGACACAGGGACATGTGGGATGTGGTGGGGACATGAAGGACATGGACATGGGACATCGAGGGACGTGGGGACGTGGTGGGGACATGGGGACACGTGGGGATGTGGAAATGGGACGTCGAGGGGCGTGGGGACACGTGGGGACGTGGTGGGGACACATGGGGACATGGACATGGGACATTGAGGGACCTGGGGACATGTGGGACATGATGGGGACACGGAGGGTTGTGGGACATTGAGGGACACGAGGACACGTGGGGACGTGGAAAGGGGACATTGAGGGACCTGGGGACATGTGAGATGTGGCGTGGGGACATGGGGACATGTGAGATGTGGTGGGGACACCTGGGACATGGACATGGGGCGCTGAGGGATGTGGGGACATGTGGGGACGATTGGGGACATGGAGAGAAAGGGGACATGGGGGATGTGTGGGGACATGGGGGGGACATAAAGGGACATGGAGGAAACGTGGGAAGTGGTGGGGACACGGGGACAATGGGGGACACGGGGTTAAGGGGTTATGGGGACATGGGGGGCACCCTGGGGACACATACGGGGACATGGCGGGGGACATGAGGGGACGTGGGGACATGGGGGGGGGGCGTGAGGGGACATGGGGTGGGGGACATGGGGACATGGGGGGGGACCCAGGGGACAGTGGGGGGAGTCTGGGGACAATGGGGGCACCCAGGGGACAGTGGGGGGGGTCTGGGGACAATGGGGGCACCCGGGGAATAATGGGGGGGGGGGAGGTCCAGGTGACATGGGGGGACACTTAGGGGACATAGGGGGGGACACCCAAGTGACAATGAGGGGGTCCCAGGGGACAATGGGGACACCCAGGGGACAATGGGGGATCCCAGGTGACAATGGGGGCGCCCAGGGGACAATGGGGGGGTCCCAAGTGACAATGGGGGCCCCCAGGGGACAATGGGGGGGTCCCAGGGGACAATGGGGGATCCCAGGTGACAATGGGGGGGTCCCAGGGGACAATGGGGGGGTCCCAAGTGACAATGGGGGCCCCCAGGGGACAATGGGGGGGTCCCAGGGGACAATGGGGGGATCCAGGTGACAATGGGGACACCCAGGGGACAATGGGGGGGTCCCAGGTGACATTGGGGACACCCAGGGGACAATGGGGGGGTCCAGGTGACAATGGGATGGTCCCAGGGGCCAATGGGGGGGTCCCAGGGGCCATTGGGGGGGTCCCAGGGGCCAATGGGGGGGTCCCAGGGGACAATGGGGGGGGTCCCAGGGGACAATGGGGACACCCAGGGGCCAATGGGGGGGTCCCAGGGGACAATGGGGGGGTCCCAGGGGCCATTGGGGGGGTCCCAGGGGCCAATGGGGGGGTCCCAGGGGACAATGGGGACACCCAGGGGCCAATGGGGGGGGGTCCCAGAGGACAATGGGGGGGGTCCCAGGGGACAATGGGGACACCCAGGGGCCAATGGAGGGGTCCAGGTGACAATGGGATGGTCCCAGGTGACAATGGGGGGGTCCAGGTGACAATGGGGGCCCGCAGGGGACACCGGGCCCTTGTTTTTGGCCCCCCGCGGAACCAAAACGGCGCGGAACCCCCGCGCCCGCCCTCGGGTTCCGGGGGGGGACCCCCCCCCGGTGGCGGCACCGCCCCCCCCCCGTTCCCAGCCAGCGCTGGGGGCGTGGCCTCCGCCCTGCTTCCGCTTCCGCCCGGCGCCGGGGGTGGGGGGGGGTGGGGACGGAAGGCGGGGCCGCGCCGGAAGTGACGCGAGGCGGCGGCGGCGGGGACGGTGGCGGCCGGAGGGGGGGCGCGGAGCCGCCGCCGGGTGCGGAGGGGCCCCGGGGGGGGGCTGTGGGGCGATACGGGGCGGCCGTGGGGCACGGGAGGGGCCGGGGGGCCGCTACGGGGCACGGGGGGGGCCGTGGGGCCGCTATGGGGCGGCTATGGGGCGGCTGGGGGGTGGTTATGGGGCGCTGTGGGGCACGGGGGGGGCTGTGGGGCCGCTATGGGGCACGGGGGTGGTTATGGGGAGGTTATGGGGCGCTATGGGGCACAGAAGGGGTTATGGGGCGCTGTGGGGCCGCTATGGGGCCACTGGAGGGTGGTTATGGGGCGCTGTGGGGCCGCTATGGGGTGGTTGGGGGGGGCTGGGCCGCTGTGGGGCACGGGGGTGGTTATGGGGGGCTATGGGGAGGTTATGGGGCGCTATGGGGCATAGAAGGGGGTGTGGGGTGTTTGTGGGGCGCTGTGGGGCCGCTATGGGGCGGTTGTGGGGCACGGGGGTGGTTATGGGGCGGTTATGGGGGGCTATGGGGCTGCTATGGGGCCCGGGAGGGGCTGTGGGGTCGCCATGGAGCGGTTGGGGGGGGGGCTATGGGGCGGCTGAGGGGGTTGTGGTGTCGCTGTGGGGCAGCCATGGGGCGGTTATGGGGCTATGGGGAAGTTATGGGGCGCTGTGGGGCATGGGGGTGGTTATGGGGGGCTATGGGGCTGCTATGGGGCACGGGAGGGGCTGTGGGGCAATTGGGGGCCGCTGTGGGGTGGCTGAGGGGGTTTTGGGGCCGCTTTGGGGGTTTTGGGGCCGCTTTGGGGGTTTATGGGGCCGCTATGGGGCGCAGGGAGCGCTGTGGGGTGGCTGTGGGGCAATTGGGGACCCCCATGGGGCAATTAGGGACCCCGTGGGACCCTATGGGGCAGTGAGGGACCTCCATGGGGCAGCTGTGGGGCAGTTAGTGACCCTGTGGGGCAGTTAGGGACCCCCATAGGGCAATTAGGGACCCAGTGGGGCAATTAGGGATTCTATAGGGCTGCCATGGGGCAGTTAGGGACCCCATAGGATCTCCATGGGGCATTTAGGGACCTTGTGGGGCAGTTAAGGACCCCCATGGGGCAGCTATGGGGCAGTTAGGGATCCTATGGGGCAGGTAGGGACCCCCGGGGGGCAATTAGGGATCCTGTAGGACACCCATGGAGCAATTAGGGACGCTAAGGGTCACTTAGGGACCCCATAGGGCAGTTCGGTGGCAATTAGAGCTTGCCGTGGGGCAATTAAGGACCCTGCGGGGCAGTTAGGGACCCCCGTGGGGCAGCTGTGGGGCACTTGGGGACCCCCATAGGGCAATTAGGGACGTCGTGGGGCAACTAAGGGTCACTTCGGGACCCCATAGGGCAGCTCGGGGGCAATTAGGGCCTGCCGTGGGGCAATTAGGGACCCTATGGGGCAGTTAGGGACCCCCGGGGGGCAGCTGTGGGGCACTTGGGGACCCCCATAGGGCAGTCAGGGACGCCGTGGGGCAACTAAGGGTCACTTGGGGACCCCATAGGGCAGCTCGGGGGCAATTAGCGCCTGCCGTGGGGCAATTAGGGACCCTATGGGGCAGTTAGGGACCCCCGTGGGGCAGCTGTGGGGCACTTGGGGACCCCCATAGGGCAGTCAGGGACGCCGTGGGGCAACTAAGGGTCACTTGGGGACCCCATAGAACAGTTTGGGGCGCCGTGGGGCAGCTCGGGGGCAATTAGGGCCTGCCGTGGGGCAATTAGGGACCCTGCGGGGCAGTTAGGGACCCCCATGGGGCAGCTGTGGGGCACTTGGGGACCCCCATAGGGCAATTAGGGACGCCGTGGGGCAGCTCGGGGTCACTTGGGGACCCCATAGAGCAGTCCGGGGTGCCGTGGGGCAGCTCGGGGGCAATTAGGGAGCGCCGTGGGGCAATTAGGGCCCTTGCGGGGCAGATGCTGACCTTGTTGCCCCAGCCATGGGGGAGCTGAGCGACCTGGACCGGCAGATCGAGCAGCTGCGGCGCTGCGAGCTCATCAAGGAGAGCGAGGTCAAGGCGCTCTGCGCCAAGGCCAGGTAACGAGGGGGCAATTAACCACCCCCGGGGGGGGGCAATTAACCCCCTGGGGGGCAATTAACCCATTAATTAACCCGGGGGGTAATTAACGGCCGCTTGCCCCAAAGGGAGATCCTGGTGGAGGAGAGCAACGTGCAGCGCGTCGATTCGCCCGTCACGGTGAGTTGTGGGTCTGGGGGGGGCAATTGTGGGTCCTGTGGGGCAATTGTGGGCTTGGGGGGGCAATTGTGGGTCCCGTGGGGCAAATTTGGGTCCGGGGGGGGGCAATTATGGGGTCCTGACCCCCTCCCCCCCCCCCACTTTGTGCCCCCCAGGTGTGCGGTGACATCCATGGGCAGTTCTACGACCTCAAGGAGCTCTTCAGGGTGAGTTGCCCCACAAATGCCCCCCATGTATCCCCTAATTGCCCCCTATATCCCCTAATTGCCCCCTAACCTACCCCCTAAGTCCCCCCTGCCCCACGAATGCCCCCCTATATCCCCTAATTGCCCCCTAATCTGCCTGTAAGTGCCCCCCTGCCCCATAAATACCCCCCTTATATCCCCTAATTGCCCCCCCAACCTGCCCCTAAGTGTCCCCCTGCCCCACAAATGCCCCCCCATATCCTCTAATTGCCCCCTGTATCCCCTAATTGCCCCCTAATCTGCCCCTAAGTGCCCCCTGCCCCATGAATGCCCCATGAATTAGGGGAAATGCCCCCCGTATCCCCTAATTGCCCCCTATATCCCCTAATTGCTCCCTAACCTGCCCCCAAGTGCCCCCCTGCCCCACGAATGCCCCCCTGTGTCCCCTAATTGCCCCCTATATCCCATAATTGCCCTCTAATCTACTCCTAAGTGCCCTTCTGCCCCACAAATGCCCCCCCTATATCCCCTAATTGCCCCCGACCTGCCCCTAATTGCCCCCGACATGCCCCATAAGTGCCCCCTGCCCCATAAATGCCCCCATTCCCTCGCCCACCCCCCGAAAACCTGACCTTAAATGCCCCCCAACCCCTAACTTCACCCCCTAAACACCCCCTAAATACCCCTAATCTGCCCCCCCCGTGACCCTAATCTGCCTTCCTTGTCCCTAATATTCCTCCCTGTGACCGTAATCCGCCCCCCCCCGCCCCTAATCTGCCCCCCCGTGACCCTAATCTGCCTTCCTTGTCCCTAATATTCCTCCCTGTGACCGTAATCTGCCCCCCCCCGCCCCTAATCTGCCCCCCCCAGGTTGGCGGGGACGTCCCCGAGACCAACTACCTGTTCATGGGCGACTTCGTGGACCGGGGCTTCTACAGCGTGGAGACCTTCCTGCTGCTGCTGGCGCTCAAGGTACGGCCACGGGGGCACCCGCGGGTGCTGCCGGGGGTCCCCAAGCCCCCCCCACCCATGGGTGCTGCCCCCCTCTCCCCCCAGGTGCGTTACCCTGACCGCATCACGCTGATCCGGGGCAACCACGAGAGCCGGCAGATCACGCAGGTCTACGGCTTCTACGACGAGTGCCTGCGCAAGTACGGCTCCGTCACCGTCTGGCGCTACTGCACCGAGATCTTCGACTACCTCAGCCTCTCCGCCATCATCGACGGCAAGGTGCGGCACGCTAGTGACACGCTAACGACACGGCAAGGTCGTGGTGGGCCCCGGAGGGGGTCCCGGATGGAAGGCGGGGCGGCCTCGGGGTCTTTCTTCCGGCTTTGGTGCCAAAATCGGGTGTTAGGAGGGGTTAAGAACATGCTAAGGACACGTTAACACGTGTTAAGAGCACGCTAACACATGCTAAGGACATGCTAACACGTGTTAGTGACACATCACCACATGCTAAGGGTAGGGGGAGGTCCGTGTAAGGGTCCTGCCTTCACACCTTGCTCCTTTTCGGTCTTTATTTTTGCCATTTCTGCCAAAATTTGGTGTTAGCATGTGCCGAGCATGGGTTAGGGCATGGAAATGACGTGCTAGGACATGCTAAGGACATGCTAAGTGCACGCGGAGGGGTGGGGAGAGGCACGTGAGGGTCCTGTGTGTACAGCTTGGGCCCTTTTAGACGTTGTTGGAACTAAAACTGGGGGCTAGGACATGCTAAGGACATGCTAAGGACATGCCAGGACATGCTAAGGACATGACAGCGCACGCTAAGCACACGTATGGGGTGTGGGGAGGCTCGTGTATGTGTCCTGCATCGACAGCTGCCTCTTTTTTGGTGTTTTTGTCATTATTGAGAGTAAAAACTGGATGTTAGGAGGTGTTAATGATGTGCTAGTACATGCTAAGAACATGCTAGTACATGCTAAGGACATGCTAAGTACATGTAAGGGCGTTGGGAGGTCCGTGTGAGGGTTCTGTGTCACCAGTTTTACCCCTTGTGGTATCCTTGTCATCACTGATGGCAAGATGAACACGCTAGGACACGCTAAGGACATGGTAGAACATGCTAAGGGCATAGAATGACATAGAACATGCTAAGAACATGATAGGTGTTACAACACGCTAAGGACCCACCAACAGCTCTTATGAGCATGGAGAAGGCCACGTGTGACAGTGCCACACCAGGACATCCCTGCACGGTGTGGCACACTAAGAACATGCTAAGCACATGCGTGTCCCCGCAGATCTTCTGCGTGCACGGCGGCCTCTCGCCCTCCATCCAGACCCTGGACCAGATCCGCACCATCGACCGCAAGCAGGAGGTGCCCCACGATGGCCCCATGTGCGACCTGCTCTGGTCCGACCCCGAAGGTGGGCTCCGCACACGCGTGACATCGTGTGACGTCACACGACATCGCATGTCGGGACGTGTCGCGACATCCCTGGGCGCCCCGCGAGGCGCGGAGGGGCACAGGGTGGTCAGCGGGCTCCCCGTGGCCACGTGTGACGGGGTGTGTGCATCGCATGTTGTCCCCAGATGGGTGACGTGCCCACAACACACGTGTGATCACGTGTAGCCACGCATGTAGACACATATGACGTATGTTTGGGCCACGTGTTCGCGCACACAACCCCAAATCCGCGCTATTCTCAGCCACGTGACACAGGTGTGACCCCCCCAGGTGTGTCCACCTGCCACAGACACGTGTAACACGCGTGTGCATCACATGTCACCTCCCAACACGAGTGTGGACCCATGCACATGCACCACCACCGGTCTATATCCCTCACCACGGGTCTGTACCCCAAATATGTGACCCTATTGCGTGTCCCGGCCCCCCACACGCGTGTCCCAGCCCCTGACACACGTGTTCTACCCCTGACACGTGTGTCCCGGCCCTGACACACGCGTGTGCCCCCCCCCAGACACGACGGGCTGGGGCGTGTCGCCGCGGGGCGCGGGCTACCTGTTCGGCAGCGACGTGGTGGCCCAGTTCAACGCCTCCAACGACATCGACATGATCTGCCGGGCCCACCAGCTGGTGATGGAGGGCTATAAGTGGCACTTCAACGAGACCGTCCTCACCGTCTGGTCCGCCCCCAACTACTGCTACAGGTCAGCAACACGCTAAGGACATGCTAAGGGCACGCCGAGGGGGTGGGGAGGGGTCGGGGGATTCGTGGCCAAGGTGGGTGGTGTGGGGATGGGGCTGGGCTTGTTGTGGGGTGGTGTCCACGTCCTCTCTGCTGCCTTAGGGGAGTCCCAACATGCTAATGACATGCTAAGGACACGTTAAGGTCATGTTAATGGACGTAGGGGTTTGTGGTGGGGCTGGGACAGCAGAGGGCCCTGAGTGATGCTTGGTGGGACCGGCCCCATCAACGGGATCAGCCTCCAACTGCTCATGTAGAGTTGTCCCAACATGCTAAGAACATGCTATGATCATGCTAATATCATGCTAAGATCATGTTAAGGGACATAGGGGTTCGTGGTGGGGTTGGGGGACACTGAAGGGCTCCGAGTGACACCAGGATGGGGCTGTCCCCATCACAGGGTCAGTCTCTGGCTACACTTAAAGGGGAGTCCCAACACGCTAAGGACGTGCTAAGGCCATGCTAAGATGTTGTGTGACACATGATGGGTGAACGTGGGGCTGGGGGGCTCCGAGCGTCACCCGAACAGGACCAGGCCCCCAGCACGGGGCTGGCTCCCAGCTCCTGCTCTGGGTGACTCCCAACATGCTAAGAACACGCTAATAACATGCTAACAACACGCTAAGAACATGCTAAGAACATACAGCGGTGGCACAAGTCGGTGAGCTCCTCTCCAACGGGGCCACCCCACCACAAAACCAGACCCCAGAAACCAACCTGGGGGGGGGGCAACATGCTAATCACACACTAATTACATGCTAATTACATGTTAATCACATGCTAATTACACAGGTGCGGGAACGTGGCGGCCATCCTGGAGCTGGACGAGCACCTGCAGAAGGAGTTCATCATCTTCGAGGCGGCGCCGCAGGAGACGCGGGGCATCCCCTCCAAGAAGCCGGTGGCCGACTACTTCCTGTGACCCCCCCCCACCATGTGCCCCCCCCCCGTGTCCCCGCGTGTCCCCACGTGTCCCCCCCATGTCCCCCTGACCCAAGGGGGGGGCCGCCGAGTGCCCCCCGGGGCGGTGGGTGACGTGGGGGGAGTCTCGCGGTGGTGCCGCCGCCGCGTTCCCCAGGGGACACGCTCGAGGTCCCCTCTTGTCCCCAAGGGAGGTGGGCCCCCCCCCCCGGCCCGTTTAGGGACCCCCCCGTCCCCTTTATGGCCCTTTTGGGGACCCCCCCCATGTCCTTTAGGGAACCCACATCTAATTTAGGGACCCCCCTGTCCCCTTTATGGCCCTTTAAGGACCCCCCCATCCCATTTAGGGACACCCCCATCCCTTAATGGCCCTTTTGGGGACCCCCCCATATCCTTTAAGGACCCACCCATCCCATTTAGGGACCCCCCCCGTCCCTTAATGGCCCTTTTGGGGACCCCCCCATCCCCTTTAGGGCCCTTTGAGGACCCTCCCATCCAATTTAGGGACCCCCCACCCATCCTTTTAGGGACCCCCCCATCTCATTTAGGGACCCCCCACTGGCCCCTTTATGGTCCTTTGGGGTCCCCCCCCGTCCCTTTTAGGGACCCCCCCGCCCCTTTTGGGGACCTGCTGTCCACTTTATGGCCCTTTTGGGGATCCCCCCATCCCCTTTTGGGAGCCCCCATCCCCTTAATGGCCCTTTTGGGAACCCCCCATCCCATTTAGGGACCCCCCCATCCCCTTAATGGCCATTTTGGGGACCCCCCCCATCACACTTAGGGCCCCCCTATTCCCTTTATGGCCCTTTTGGGGACCTCCCTGTCCCTTTAGGGACCCCCCCATCCCTTTTGGGGTCCCCTGTCACCTTTATGCCCCTTCTGGGGACCCCCCCATCCCATTTAGGGACCCCCCCGTCCCCTTTATGGCCCCTTTGGGGACCCCCCCCATCCCCATTATGGACCCCCCATCCAATTTAGGGACCCCCCCACCGTCCCCTTTATGGCCATTTTGGGGACCCCCCCATCCCCTTTAGGGACCCCCCCATCCCCTTTAGGGTCCCCCCGTCCCCTTTATGGCCCTTTTGGCAACCCCCCCCACCCCTTTTGGGGACCCCCCTGTGACTTTTGGGACCCCCCATCCCCTTTATGGCCCTTTTGGGGACCCCCCCACCCCTTTAGGGACCCCCCATCTCCTCTATGGCCCTTTTGGGGACCCCCCGTAACTTTTGGGGCCCCCCCCTCCTTTTGGGGACACCTCGGGGACCCCCCTTCCCCGCGCGTGTTTTTTTTGGGGGGGGGGGGATAGGCAGCGGGGCGTGATTTTTTTTTTTTTGTTCTTTTCTTCTTTTTTTTTTTTGTTTTTTGGTTCCTTTTCCAAGCGGCGCTGCGTCTGCTCCTTTTAGATAAAAAACGACACCAAAAACTGACCGAAACGCCCCAAAGTGAGAAACGCTGCGGGGGGGCTATAGGGGTCACGTGTATAGGGGATTGGGGGGGCTATAGGGGATAAGGGGAGCTATAGGGGTGGTGTAGGGGCTATAGGGGATTTGGGGGAGTTACAGGGGATTTGGGGGGCTGTAGGGGTCATGTGGGGGCTATTGGGGATTAAGGTTATAGGGATGTAGGGGGGCTATAGGGGATGGGGGGGCTATAGGGATCACATGGACTATAGGGGATTTGGGGGAGTTATAGGGGATTAGGGGAGCTATAGGGGTCGTGTGGGGGCTATAGGGGATTAGGTCTATAAGGGATTAGGGTTATAGGGATTCGGGGGGCTATAGGGGATTAAGGGGGCTATAGGGGATTAAGGGGGCTATAGAAGATGTATGGGGGTTATAGGGATCACATGGGCTATAGGGGATTTGGGGGGGCTATAGGGGATTTGGGGGGGTTATAGGGATCATGTGGGAGGCTATAGGGGATGTGAGGGGGCTATAGGGGTCACATGGGTTATAGGGGATTAGGGGGCTATGGGGGATTAGGGGGGCTATAGGGGTCACATGGGCCATAGGGGATTAGTGCTATAGGGGATTAGGACTGTAGGGATGTGTGGGGGCTATAGGGGATTTGGGGAAGCTATAGGGGATGTGGGGGCTGTAGGGATCACATGGGTTATGGGGGATTAGGGGGGCTATAGGGGATTTCGGGGGCTATAGGTGTTACACATGGGCTATAGAGGTCATGTGGGGGCTATAGGGGATTAGGGCTGTAGGGTATTAGGGGAAATATAGAGAATGTTGGGGGGCTATAGGGGTCACATGGTCTATAGGGGATTTGGGGAGCCATAGGGGTCACATGGGCTATAGGGGATTTGGGGAGCTATAGGGGTCATGTGGGGGCCTATAGGGGATTGGGGGGGCTATAGGGGTGATGCTGGCTATAAGGGATTTGGGGAGCTATAGAGGATTGGGGGGGCTATAGGGATCATATGGGCTATTTTAGATATGGGTGACTATAGAGGATTTGGGGGGGCTGTAGGGGTCACGTGGGCTGTAGGGGATTTGGGAGGCTATAGGGGTCATGGGTCTACAGGGGTCACATGGCTTATAGGGGAATTTTGAGGGGTCTATAGGGGTCACAGTCTATAAGGGTCACATTGGGACTATAGGGATTACATTGACTATAGAAGATATGAGAGCTATAGGGGTGCATGGGTGCTATAGGGCCTGAGGGGTTTTGTGGGGGTGGGGGGGATGCAGGGACCACGAGGTGGTATGGGGGGGCTATAGGGGGCCCATAGGGTCATGGGGAGTGTAGGGGACACGGCCTACAGGGGCTATAGGGAACACGTGGGGTACAGGGGGTCTATAGGGGCAGCTAAAGGGGCCCCTAGGGTATGGGGGTAGCTGTAGGGGCAGTCCCATAGGGGTGGGGGCTGTTGCCATGGGGCTGTCACATCCCCACCCCCCTCCTGTGACACCATTGGTTTGTGCCTGGGGGGGGTCCCCTAAAGTTTGGGGGGTCCCATAGGGGCTTGGGGGACTATAGGGGACTGGGGGGATCATATGGTCCCATGGGGGGGCTTTGGGGTTATGGGGCAGTGCCCCATAGCACCACCCCCCAAAAAAATGGGGGTGATGGGGGCTGGGGACCCCCAAAATGGGGGTGTTTAGGGGGGGTTGGGACCTCCCAGGAGCCCCTGGGACTGGCCCAATGTGGCTGCCCTCCTATGACCCTCCCTGGGCTGACCCAACATGGCCGCTATCCCATAAGCCTCTAGCCCTGACCCAACATGCCTGCCTTCCCATGAGCCTCAAGCTCTCACCCAACATGCCTGCCTTCCCATGAGCCTCAAGCTCTCGCCCAACATGGCTGCCTTCCCATGATCCCCCAGGTCTGCTCCAACATAGCAGCCCCCTCCTCAGGCTCTAGCCCTAATCCAAGATGGCTGCCATCCCATCAGCCCCTGGGGCTGACCCAAGATGGCTGACGTCCCATGAGCCTTTAGCCCTAACCCAAGATGGCCACCATCCCGTGATCCTCCAGGCCTGACCCAATATGGCTGCCATCCCATGAGCCTCTTGCCCATACCCAATATGGCTGCCACCCCATGATCCCCTGCGGCTGACCCAATATGGCTGCCATCCCATGAGCCTCTAGCCCTAATCCAAGATGGCTGCCATCCCATCAGCCCCTGGGGCTGGCCCAGCATGGCCACCATCCCATGAGCCTCTAGCCCATACCCAACATGGCCACCATCTCATCAGCTCCTGGGCCTGACCCAACATGGCTGCCATCCCATTAGCCCATGGGGCTGACCCAATATGGCCACCACTCCATGAGCCTCTAGCCCTAACTCAATATGGCCGACTTCCCATGAGCCCCCGGGGTTGACCCAAGATGGCTGCCTTCCCATGATCTTCCAGGCCTGCCCCAACATGGCGGCCCCCTCCTCAGCCTCTACCCTAATCCAAGATGGCTGCCTTCTCATAATCCTCCAGGCCTGCCCCAATATGGCAGCCCCTTCCTCAGGCTCTAGCCCTAATCCAAGATGGCTGCCATCCCATCAACCCCTGGGGCCAACCCAATTTGGCTGCTATGCCATGAGCCTCTAGCCCTAACTCAATATGGCTGCCTTCCCATGATACTTTGGGGCTGACCCACCATGGCCGACACCCCATGAACCTCTAGCCCATACCCAAGATGGCTGCCATCCCATGATCCCCTGGGGTTGACCCAACATGGCGACCATCCCATAAGCCTCCAGGCATGACCCAAGATGGCCACCGTCCCATGAGACTCTAGCTCATACCCAAGATGACTGCCATCCCATCAGCCCCTGGGGCTGGCCCAATACGGCCGCCATCCCATGAGCCTCTTGCCCTAATCCAATATGGCCACCTTCCCATGATCCTCCAGGCCTGATCCAAGATGGCTGCCATCACATGAGCCTCTTGCCCATACCCAAGATGTCTGCCATCCCATGAGCCCCTGGGGCACACCCAACATGGCCACCATCCCATGAGCCTCTAGCCCTAACTCAATACGGCTGCCTTCCCATGATCCTCTAGGCCTGACCCAACATGGCCACCATCCCCACCAACCCATAAGCCTCTTGCCCATATCAAATATGGCTGCTATCCCATCAGCCCCTGGGGCTGGCCCAACATGGCCGCCCCCCCCAATAGCCTCTAGCCCTAATCCAGTAAGGCCACCCTCCCATGATCCTCCAGGCATGACCCATCATGACCGCCATCCCAAGAGCCTCCAGCCCTAAGTCAATATGGCTGCCTCCCCATGATCCTTTAGGTGTGACCCAAGATGGCCGCCTTCCCATGAGTCTCTTGCCCTAACCCAGCATGGCTGCCACCCCATGATCCTACAGGCCTGCCCATCATGGCTGCCGTCCCATGAGCCTCTTGCCCATATCCAAGATGGCTGCTATCCCATGATCCCTTGGGGCTGACCCAAGATGGCTGCCATCCCATGAGCCTCCAGGCCTGCCCTAACATGGCGGTGCCCTCCCTAATCCAAGATGGCTGCCATCCCATCAGCCTCTGGGGCTGACCCAACATGGCGACCATCTGATGAGCCTCTTGCCCTAATGCAATATGGCCACCATCCCATGATCCTCTAGGCCTGACCCAAGATGGCTGCCATCCCATATGAGCCTCTTGCCCATACCCAATATGGCCGCCTTCCCATGACTCCCCCGAGGCTGACCCAAGACGGCCGCCACCCCATGAGCCTCTCGCCCTAATCCAAGATGGCCGCCGTCCCATCATGCCCCGGGGCTGCCCCCCATGGCCCATCCAGAGTCCTCCACCTCCCCGCCGGACTTCATTTCCCATCACCCCCCTCGCCCACCTCTCGCGAGAACCTCCCCCAACTCCCGCGCAGGCGCCGCCCAGGGGGCGTTCCCGCGCGCCACGCGCCTCCCGCCATCTTCCTCCCCCCCCCCGCTCCCGCCTCCCGCGCTCCCCAACCCTCGCGAGACCTCCCCTCCCCGCCGCGTCTCCCCCCGCGCGAAGTCTCGCGAGAGCCGCAGGCCCCGCCCCCTTCTCGCGGGAGCGCGGCGCGGCGGCGGTGGCCGCCGCCATTTTGCCGCTGGCTCGGGCGCCGCGGACTCCATTTCCCGTGAGCCCCTCTACGGGGGGGGGCCCGGGCGGCGGCGGCGGCGGGGGCGGGCACGGGCCGGAGGCCGGCGGCGGGCAGAGGGGAGGGAGGTGGTGGGTGGGTGGAGGGGGGGTTGGGGAAGGGAGAGCGGCGGGGCGGGAGCCGGCCGCCATTTTGCGGCGGATGGCGGCGGATCCGCGGCGGGGCTGAGGCCGAGGCCGGCGGCGGCGGAGCGGGAGGAGCCTCCTCCCCCCCCCTCCCCCCCCAACACACCCCCGTGGCACCGCGGCTCCCCCCCTCTCCCCGCCCGCCCAGGTAAGATGGCGGCGCCCCCCCTCCCCCCTCCCCTTCTTCCTCCGGTACCGGCGGCCCCGCCCCCACCCCCCCCCGGTCCCTTCCCGCCTCCCCGGGCAAAGGGCGGGAAGCGGCCGGCGGGGGACGGGGC
>NC_139755.1:38200-67139 GCF_964211835.1 Anser anser
GTGAGGTGAGGAGACCTTAAATGAGGTTAAAGGGTCCCAAAATAAAGGCGGGGGGTCCCGGTGTGAGGTGAGTGCAGCCTAAATGAAGTGAGGGGGTCCTAATGTGGGAAAGGGGTCCCGGTGTGGGGTAAAAGGGTGCCGGTGGGAGTTAAATGAGTCCCAAAATGAGGTGAGAGGGTCCTAAAGAGAAGTAAAAGGGTCCCAGAGTGAGGTGGGGGGATCCTAAAATGAAGTGAGGGGGGTCTTAAAGCGAGGTAAAAGGGTCCTGGTGTGAGGTGAGGGGGGCTTAAGTGAGGTAAAAGGGTCCCAAAATGAGGTAAAAGGGTCCTGGTGTGAGGTAAAAGGGGCTTAAATGAGGTGAGGGGCCCCGGCGTGGGTTAAAAGGGTCCCAAAATGAAGTAAAAGGGTCCCAGCGTGAGGTGAGGGGGGCATAAAGTGAGATAAAAGGGTGTTGGTATGAAGTATAAGAGTCCTAAAACGAGGTGAGGGGGTCCTAAAGAGAGGTAAAAGGGTCCCAAAATGAGGCGGGGGGTACTGGTGTGAGGTAATGGGGTCCCGGTGTGAGGTGAAGGGGGGCTTAAAGGAGGTAAAAGGGCCCCAAAATGAGGTAAAAGGGCCCCAAAATGAAGTGAAAGGGTCCCGGTGTGAGGTGAAGGGGTCCTAAAATAAGTTAAAAGGGTCCTGTTGTGAGGTAAAAGGGGGCTTAAATGAGGCGGGGGGGTCCTAAAACATTGGAACGGGGTCCCAAAATGAGGTGGGGGGGGCCTAAAATGAGGTAAAAGGGTCCCAAAATGAGGTAAAAAGGCCCCAAAACGAGGAAAGGGGATCCCAAATGAGGTAAGGAAGCCCTAAAATGGGATAAAAGGGTTTCGAAATGAGGTAAAGGGGTCCTGATCTGAGGTGAAGGGAACCTAAAATAAGGTAAAGGGGCGCTTAAGTGAGGTTATAGGGTCCCGGTGTGAGGCGAGGGGGTCCCAGAATGAGGTAAAAGGGTCCTAAAATGGGGAAAAGGGGTCCTAAAATGAGGTGAGGGGGTCCTAAAACGAGGTAAGGGGGCCATGGTGAGAGGTGACGGGGTCCTGGGGTGAGGTGGCGGGGTTGTTTTGGGGTAAAGGGGTCCCGGTGGGTGCTAATAGGGCCGTTTTGGGGTAAAAAGGGCCCAATATGGGACAACGGGGTCCTGCTATGGGATAACGGGGCCGTTTTGGGGTAAAAAGGGCCCAATACGGGACAACGGGGTCCTGCTATGGGATAACGGGGCCGGCGTGAGGTAACGGGGTCCCGCTACGAGGTGAACGTGTCCCGACACAAGGTAATACGGCAAAAACGTCGCGTTTTGGGGCCAGAACCCCCGCTTGCGGTCATCCCCTTCGGTGGGGGGGGGTCCCAGCACCCACCTCAGGGTGCTGGGGGGGGGTTCCCAGCACCCAAAGCCCCCTTCCCCCGTTGCCCCCCCCCAGGAGCGCCCCCCGCCGCGCCACCGACACCGTGGAAGTGGAGTGTGAGGAGGACGAGGAGGGCCCAGCGCACACAGGTGGGTGCCGGGCACCCAAGGGTGGGGGGGGAGCACCCAAGGGTGGGGGGGGGGGAGCACCCAAGGGTGGGGGGCAGCCCCTAAAGGTGCTCCCCCTCTTCCAGGCGGCTCGGCGGAGCGCAGGCTGGGCCGCCAGGGCGCCCAGGAGCTGGACGGCTCCTCCCGGCGGCCGCCGGAGCAGGATGAGGCCCCTTCCTCCCAGCAGCCCCTGGGGCCGGCGGGCCCCCCCGGGGCCCCCCCCCAGCACCCGCCGCTGCGCCCCGAGGTGAGTGAAAGCCCCCCCCCCCCCCCCAAGTTGGCTGTGGGGTCCGGGAGTGACCCCAAATCGCACCCGCAGCCCCCCATAGGGCCCCCCCGATTGATTTGGGATCCCAGATCCCACCCACGCCCCGCAAAGCCCCCCCCAAATCTCACCCAGACCCCTTGTAGTCCCCCCGAACCTCACCCAGAACCCCCAAAGCCCCCCCAAACCTCATCTGCACCCCCCCCCATAAGCCCCCCACGAGTCATCTGGGCCCCCCAAACCTCGCTCGGAACCCCCACAGCCCCCCCCAAACCTCGTCTGACCCCCCCAATACCCCCCAAATCCCCCCTGAAGTCTCACCTAAACCCTTCATAGCCCCCCCAAATCTCACCTAAACCCCCCGTAGCTCCCCAAATCTCACCAGAATCCCCATAGCCCCCCCAGATCCCACCCAGTCACCCCAAATCCCACCCAGTCACCCCAAATCTTACCCATAGCCCCCCCGAATCTCTCCAACCCCCCCCATAGCCCCTCCAAATCCCACCTAATCCCCCAAAATCTCACCCATTCCCCCCACAGCCCCCCCGAATCTCAACTAATCCCCCTAAACCTCCCCATAACCCCCCATAGCGCCCCCCAAATCCCACCTAATCCCCCTATAGCCACGCAGACCCTCTATAGCCCCCCCTAAATCCCACCTAATTCCCCCCTAATTCCCATCTGATCCCCCAAATCCCACCTAATCCCCCATAGCCCCCCCAGCTTCCACCTAATCCGCCTAAATCTCCCTCAAACCCCCCATAGTCCCCCTAAATCTCCCCCAAATTTCACCTAACCCCCCAAATTATTGCTATAGTCCCCTAAATCCCACCTAATCCCCCCCAAATCTCACCTAATCCCCCCAAACCTCCCCCAAACCCCCCATAGCCCCCCTAAATCCCACCTAATCCCCCCATAGCCCCCCCAAATCTCTCCCTAATCCCCACAGCCCCTCCAAATCCCACCTAATCCCCCCCGATCTCCCCCAAACCCCCCATAGCCCCCCCAAATCCCTCCCCAAACCCCCCCATAGCCCCGCCAAATCCCACATAGCCCCCCCAAATCTCCCCCAAACCCCCTGTAGTCCTTCCAAATCCCACCTAAAGCCCCCACAGCCCCCCCAAATCATCCCCAAACCCCCCATAGCTCTGCCAAATCCCGCCTAATCCCCCCCAAATCCCACCTTATCCCCCCCATAGCCCCCCCAAATCTCCCCCAAAGCCCCCATAGCCCCCCCAAACCCTACCTGATCCTCCCAGATCTCACCCAACTTCCTTGTAGCCCCCCCAAATCTTCCCCAAATCACCCCCCCAGACCCTATAACCCCCCCAAATCCCCCCCAAGAGCCCCCCCTGACCCCCCCATGTCCGGCAGCTCCCCGCAGGCAGAATGACGGGCAGCAACCCGGTGTCCCCCGCCTCCTCGGGCTCCCCCGGCAGCGTCTCGCCCCCCGCCTCCTCCCCTGCCGCCCCCTCCCGGCCCGATGGCCCCCCCGGCCCCCCGGAGCCCCCCAGCCTCTGGGACAAGACCCACGCCGAGATCGCCGAGCAGGCCAAGCATGTGAGTGATGCCGTTTTGGGGCCGATTCCTGGGGTTTTGGGGCCGATTCCGAGGGTTTTGGGGCTGGCTCAACCTTATAGTAGACATCAGAGAATCTCTGCTTTAATGGGGGGGAGTTTAGGGGGGTCAAGGTGACAATTGGGGGCTTTTGGGGGGATTTTAGGGGGTTTTGAGGAATAAATGGGGCTGGCGCGACCCTATAGAAAGCCCTAAAGAATTTCTATGGGTTTTTTGGGGGGGATTTAGGGGTTTTGGGAGGGATTTAGGAGGTTTTGGGGAGATTTAGGGCGTTTTGGGGAGTTTTGGGGTTGGCTCAAGCTTATAGCAGCCGGCTGAGGATCTCTGCTCCAACCTAGGCCTGGTTTTGGGGGAAAAGTGGGGGATTTTGGGTAAGCTTAGGGGATTTGGGATGATAAATGGGGTTGCTCCGTCCTGTAGGAGGGCTCAGAGAAGGTTTGGCCCTCCGTGGGCCTCGTTTTGGGGGATTTTAGGGGAGAATTGGGAGCAGAACAACACCGGCGGAGCGTGGTGGGGGCTTTGGGGGCACCTGAGGGGGGGTCTGGCAGGATTTGGGGTGACTTTGGAGGGTTTTGAGGGATTTAGGGGGGTTTTAGGGGAGGTTGGGGGGATTTAGGGGAGTTTTGGAGGGATTTAGAGGGGTTTTAGGGGGCATTTGGGGGGATTTAGGGGAGGTTTGGGGCGATTTAGGGTGGTTTTGAGGGCATTTAGGGTGGCTTTGGGGGCCCTTGGGGGGATTTAGGGTGCCCTTTAGGGGGATTTAGGATGGCTTTAGGGGCACTTGGAGTGGTTTTGGGAGGCGTTGGGGAGGATTTGGGCGGGTTGGGGGGATTTGGGGGAGATTTTTGAGGGGGTGGAGGGATTTAGGGGGATTTTTGAGGGATTTAGGGGGGTTTTATGGGGGGCTGGGGGGATTAAAGTGTTTTAGGGTGGTTTTGGGGGCATTTAGAGTGTTTTTTTTGAAGTTTTAGGGTGGTTTGGGGCTGATTTGGGGTGGCTTGGGACGGATTTGGGGTGCTTTGGGGACATTTAAGGAGGCTTGGGAGGATTTAGGGGAATTTTTGAGGGATTTAGGGGGGTTTTTTGGGGGGGTGGGGTGCTTTAGGGTGGTTTTAGGTGCATTTGGAGTGGTTTTTTCGAGGTTTGAAGGTGGCTTTGGAGTGTTTAGAGAAGTTTTGGGAGGATTTGGGGCGGGTTTGGGTGCTTTGGGGCGGCTTTGGGGTGGTTTCGGGGTCCCGCTGACTGTAGGGCGGCGCAGGAGGCGGAGGTGGAGCACCGCGTGGCCGAGATGAAGCGCGAGGGCTTCTGGTCGCTGCGGCGCCTGCCCAAGGTGCCGGAGCCGGCGCGCCCCAAGGTGCACTGGGACTACCTCTGCGAGGAGATGCAGTGGCTGGCCGCAGACTTCGCCCAGGAGCGCCGCTGGAAGCGCGGCGTCGCCCGCAAGGTGCGCCCCGACCCCGTAACGGGGGACGGGGTGGGGTTGGGTCGGCCCTATAACGGTTGGTGGGGGAGTTGGGAAGGGTTTTGGGGTTGGTTCAACCCTATAGTGGCCGCTGGAGAAGCTCTGGGGGTATCTGAGAGGGGTTTTGGGGTCATTTGGGGTTGGGGCGGCCCTATAAGGGTTGATGGGGAAGCTCTGGGGACACCTAAGAGGGGTTTAGGAGTTGGTTTAGCCCTATAATGGCCACTGGAGAAGCTCTGGTGGCATCTAAGAGGGGTTTTGGGGGATTTTTGGGGTTGGGTCGGCCCTATAATGGTTGATGGGGAAGCTCTGGTGGCATCTAAGAGGGGTTTTGGGGTCATTTGGAGTAGGCTCAACCCTATAATGGCCGCTGGAGAAGCTCTGGGGGCATCTGAGAGGGGTTTTGGGGTCATTTGGGGTGGGGTCGGCCCTATAAGGGCTGGTGGGGAAGCTTTGGGGGCATCCGGGAGGGCTTTTGGGGCCGTGGCGCTGGGCACCCCGAGGAGCCACGAGGCCGTAGGGTTCTCGGGGTGGCTTCGGGTGTCCCGCGGCGGTCCGGGCGTGCCCCCCATGGGTGCCCACCCCCACCCATGGGTGCCCCACAGGTGGTGCGCATGGTGATGCGGCACCACGAGGAGCAGCGGCAGAAGGAGGAGCGGGCCAAGCGGGAGGAGCAGGCCAAGCTGCGCCGCGTGGCCGCCGCCATCGCCAAGGAGGTCAAGCAGTTCTGGAGCAACGTGGAGAAGGTGGGTGGCTACCGGGCGGTGCCGGGTGGCTACCGGGTGGCGCTGGGTGGCTACCGGGCGACCGCCGGGTCTCGGTGGAGCTCCTCCGTGTTCTTCTCTCGGTGGTGGGCTCAGCGGCACCCAGGGCACCCCCGGGGCTCAGCGGCACCTCCCCAGCCACCCTTGGGCTACCAACGTCCTCGAGGTGGCCACCACGCTCTGGGCGCTCACGGGTGCTCGGCACCATGTCCCCAACCCCATTTTGGGCCACCAAGGCTTTTGAGAGACCAGTAACTCCTCTGGGTGACCACCACCCCTTGGAGCACCCTAGCGGGCTAGCAGTGGGCTACCAAATCATCTCGGTGGCCACCACACGCGTCGGGCACCCTCAGGTTCACCCCGTACCCGACTGTCCTGGACCACCAAGCTTTCCCAGGTGGCCACCACCCAGAAGCGCTCGCTGCCCCCTCTCCTAGCACGCTTGGGCTACCAAACTCCCTGAGGCGGCCACCATCGCCTTCACCGCTTGCTTGGCAGCCATTTTGTGCTGATGCATCGCTGCCCTCGCGCTGGGTGGCCGATGGTTGCCCACAATGGCCTTTGGGTGGCCGTGGTGGTTCTTGGGTCAATGTTGGTGGCCCGCAGTGGTCATTGGCTGGCCGTTGGTTGCCCACGGTGGCCGTTGGGTGGCCCTGGTGGTTCTTGGGTGGCTGTTGGTTGCTCGTGGTGGCTGTTGGGTGGCTCTTAGGTGGCCACTGGTTGTTTGTGGTGGCCCCAGCCTCGTCGTTGGTGGTCCATGGTGGCCAATTGTCACTTGTGGTGGCCGTTGGGTGCCCGTGGTGGCCGTTGGGTGCCCGTGGTGGCCGTTGGGTGCCCGTGGTGGCCGTTGGATGGCCGTTGGGTGCCCGTTGGGTGCCCCCAGTGCCCGTTGGGTGCCCATTGGTTGGCCATGGTGGCCGTTGGGTGCCCGTTGGGTTGCCGTTGGGTGCCCGTGGTGGCTGTTGGATTGGCGTTGGGTGCCCCCGGTGTCTGTTGGGTGCCCCCAGTGGCCATTGGGTGCCCCTTGGGTCGATGTTGGGTGCCCGTGGTGGCCCTTGGGTTGCCGTTGGGTGTCCCCAGTGCCCATTGTGTGCCTATTGGTTGGCCATGGTGGCCATTGGGTGCCTGTTGGGTGGCCTTTGGGTGCCCCTTGGGTTGCTGTTGGATGCCCCTGGTGACCATTGGGTTGACGTTGGGTGTGCACGGTGCCCGTTGGGTGCCCCCACTGGCCATTGGGTGCTCGTTGGTTGGCCACAGTGGGCGTTGGGTGCCCCTTGGTTGGCCATGGTGGCCGTTGGGTGCCCCCAGTGGCTATTGGGTGCCCTTTGGGTCGATGTTGGATGCCCGTGGTGGCCCTTGGGTTGCTTTTGGGTGCTCCTGGTGGCCATTGGGTGCCTGTTGGGTTGCTGTTGGGTGCTCCTGGTGGCCATTGGGTGTCCGTGGTGGCCCTTGGGTGCCCCTTGGGTCGATGTTGGGTGCCTGTGGTGGCCCTTGGGTTGCCTTTGGGTGCTCCTGGTGGCCGCTGGGTGTCTGTTGGGTGGCCGCAGTGACTGTTGGGTTGCTGTTGGGTGCCCTTTGGGTCGATGTTGGGTGCCCGTGGTGGCCCTTGGGTTACCGTTGGGTGCTCCTGGTGGCCGCTGGGTGCCTGTTGGGTTGCTGCTGGGTGCCCGTGGTGGCTGTTGGGTGCCCGCGATGGCCATTGGGTGCCCATAGTGGCTGTTGGGTTGCCGTCGGGCGCTCCTGGTGGCCGTTGGGTGCCTGTTGGGTTGCCGTTGGGTGCCTGCGGTGCCCGTTGGGTGCCCACAGTGGCTGTTGGGTGCCTGTTGGGTGCCCCTGGTGGTGGTTGGGTGCTCCTGGTGGCCATTGGGTGCCCGTCAGGTGCCTGTGGTGGCCCTTGGGTTGTTGTCGGGTGCTCCTGGTGGCCGTTGGGTGCCCGTCGGGTTGCTGTTGGGTGCCCATGGTGGCCGTTGGGTACCCTTTGGTTGCCCATGGTGGGCATTGGGTGCCCATTGGGTTGACGTTGCGTGCCTGTGGTGGCCCTTGGGTTGCCGTTGGGTGCCCGTTGTGTGCTCCTGGTGGCCGTTGGGTGCCCATTGGGTGCTCCTGGTGGCTGTTGGGTGCCCTTGGGTTGTTGTTGGGTGCCTGCGGTGCCCTTGGGTTGCCGTTGGGTGCTCTTGGGTGCCCGTTGGGTGCCCATGGTGGCTGTTGGGTGCCTGTCGGGTTGCCGTTGGGTGCCCTTGGTTCAATGTTGGGTGCCCGCGATGGTCATTGGGTGCCCTTGGGTTGCCGTCGGGTGCTCCTGGTGGCCTTTGGGTGCTCGTTGGGTTGCCATTGGGTGCCCGTGGTGGCCATTGGGTTGCAGTAGGGTGCTCCTGGTGGCCGTTGGGTTGCCGTTGGGTGCCCACAGTGGCTGTTGGGTGCCTGTTGGGTGCCCGTGGTGGCTGTTGGGTTGCTGTTGGGTGCTCCTGGTGGCCGTTGGGTGCCCTTGGGTGGCCCTTGGGTTGCCGTCGGGTGCTCCTGGTGGCCATTGGGTGCCCTTGGGTTGCCGTTGGGTGCTATTGGGTGCACTTGGGTTGCCATTGGGTGCTCCTGGTGGCTGTTGGGTGCCCGTTGGGCGCCCATGGTGGCTGTTGGGTGCCTGTCGGGTTGCCGTTGGGTGCCCTTGGGTCGATGTTGGGTGCCCGTTGGGTGCCCTTGGGTGGCTGTAGGGTGCCTGTTGGGTTGCCGTTGGGTGCCCTTGGGTCAATGTTGGGTGCCTGCGATGGCCATTGGGTGCCCTTGGGTTGCCGTCGGGTGCTCCTGGTGGCCTTTGGGTGCTTGTTGGGTTGCCGTTGGGTGCCCACAGTGCCTGTTGGGTGGCCCTTGGGTGGCCCTTGGGTTGCCGTCGGGTGCTCCTGGTGGCCATTGGGTGCCCGTTGGGTTGCTGTTGGGTGCTCCTGGTGGCTGTTGGGTGCCCGTTGGGTGCTCCTGGTGGCTGTTGGGTGCCCTTGGGTTGCCGTTGGGTGCTCCTGGTGGCTGTTGGGTGCCCTTGGGTGCCCATGGTGGTGATTGGGTTCCCTTGGGTTGCCATTGGATGCCCTTGGGTCGATGTTGGGTGCCCGCGATGGCCATTGGGTGCCCTTGGGTTGCTGTTGGGTGCCCTTGGGTCGATGTTGGGTGCCCGTTGGGTGCCCGTGGTGGCCCTTGGGTTGCCGTTGGGTGCTCCTGGTGGCTGTTGGGTGCCCTTGGGTCGATGTTGGGTGCCCTTGGGTCGATGTTGGGTGCCTGTGGTGGCCCTTGGGTTGCCGTTGGGTGCCCGTTGGGTTGCCTGTGGGTGCCCACGATGGCCGTTGGGTGCCCTTGGGTTGCCGTTGGGTGCCCTTGGGTCGATGTTGGGTGCCCGCGATGGCCATTGGGTGCCCGTCGGGTTGCCGTCGGGTGCCCGCGGTGCCCGTCGGGTGCTCCTGGTGGCCGTCGGGCGCTGAGAGCACCCGCGGGTGCCGCCGCAGGTGGTGCAGTTCAAGCAGCAGTCGCGGCTGGAGGAGAAGCGCAAGAAGGCGCTGGACCTGCAGCTCGACTTCATCGTGGGGCAGACGGAGAAGTACTCCGACCTGCTCAGCCGCAGCCTCAACGCCCCCCGGCACCGCCCCGCCCCCGCCGCCCGCGGGGAGGACGAGGGTGGGTGCTGGGCGGGGCGGGGGGCGCGCCCGGGGGTGCTGGGGGGGGCGGGGGGGGCGCCTGGGGGTGCTGGGGGGGGGATATGGGGGGAGGAATGGGGGTAAGGGGCACCCTGGGGTACTGGGGGGTGGAGAAATGGGGGTGAGGGGCACCCAAGCGTGCTGGGGGGGGGAGAAATGGGGGCGAGGGGCACCCAAGGGTGCTGGGGGGGGAAGATGGGGGCACCCGGGGGTGCTGGAGGGGGGAGGGAGGGTGCCCAGGGGTGCTTTGGGGGGGGAAGTGGGGAGAAATCAGGAAAAGGGACACCCAAGGGTGCTAGGATGGGGGATATGGGGGGAGAAACGGAAATGAGGGGCACCCAAGGGTGCTGGGGGGGGAGAGAAATGGGGGTGGGGGGCACCCTGGGGTGCTGGGGGGGGGGGAGAAATGGGGGTGGGGGGGAGAAGTGGGGAGAAATTGGGAAAAGGGGCACCCGAGGGTGTTGGGATGGGGGATATGGGGGAGAAATGGGGATGAGGGGCACCCTGGGGTGCTGGGGGGGTAGAAGGGGGCACCTTGGGTGCTGGGGGGGGAGAAGTGGGGAGAAATTGGGAAAAGGGGCACCCGAGGGTGCTGGGATGGGGGATATGAGAGGAGAAATGGGGGTAAGGGGCACCCAAGGGTGCTGGGATGGGGGATATGGGGGGAGAAATGGGGGCGAGGGGCACCCAAGGGTGCTGGGGATGGGGATATGGGGAGAAATGGGGATAAGGGGCACCCTGGGGTGCTGGGTGTGGGGAGATGGGGGAGAGATGGGGGTGAGGGGCACCCATGGGTGCTGGGATATGGGGGAGAATTGGGAAAAGGGGCACCCAAGGGTGCTGGGGAGGGGGATATGGGGGACAGATCGGGACTGGGGGCACCCAAGGGTGCCAAGAATGGGGACAAACGGGGACAAGGGGCACCCAAGGGTGCTGGGGGGGGGGGGGGAGAAATAGGGGCGAGGAGCACCCAAGGGTGCTGGGGGGGGGGGGTTAGGGACGAGGGGCACCCAAGGGTGCTGGGGGGGGAGAAATAGGGGTGAGGGGCACCCAAGGGTGCTGGGGGGGGGGAGAAATAGGGGTGAGGGGCACCCATGGGTGCTGGGGGGGGAAATAGGGGCGAGGGGCACCCAAGGGTGCTGGGGGGGGGGAGAAATAGGGGCTCGGGGCACCGGGGGGTGCTGGGATGGGGCCGAATCGGGACCAGGGACACAGGGACCGCTGCCCCAAGGGGCATCCGCGTGCCTGGGGCTGCGTGCCAGGCGCCGCCCACGGGTGCCGGGCGCCACCCAAGGGTGCTGACCCCCCCCCCCCCCCCAGACGGGGACTCGGAGCCGCAGGAGCGGTCGGACGCCGAGGCCACGCCGGAGCGGGAGGAGCGGCGGGCGGGCGCCCCCCCCGCAGCGCGGCGCCGCGAGCTCGAGCTGCTCAAGCGCGAGGGGGAGCTGCCCCTCGAGGAGCTGCTGCGCTCCCTGCCCCCCCAGGTACCCCCCGGGGTGTCCCCAACCCCCCCCGGGGTGTCCCCAAACCCCCCCCAATGTCCCCAAATCCCCCCCCGGTGTCCCCAAACCCCGTTGTCACCCCCTCCCGTCCCCCCCCCCCAGGCGCTGCTGCGCAGGGACAAGCGGCCCTGGGAGCCCCGCGAGGAGGACGAGGAGTTCGCGGCCGAGGATGAGGAGGGTGAGGGGGGGTCTGGGGGCTCTCTTTTGGGGTCTGGGGGCTCTCTTTTGGGGTCTGGGAGGGTTTTTTGGGGGGTCTGCCATCTATTTTAGGAGGTCCAGGGACAGGTTTTTGGGGTCTGGGGCCTCTCTTTTGGGGTCTGACATCTATTACGAGGGGGCTGGGGGTGGTTTGGGGGTCTGGGGGGTGGGTTTGCGGGCCCATGGGCAGGTTTTTGGGGTCTGGAACCTCGTTTTTGGGGTCTGGGGCCTCTTTTCTGGGGTCCGACATCTGTTTTAGGGGGTCTGGGGGCTGGTTTTGGAGTCTGGGGGATGGGTTTTGGGGGCTGGGGGATGGGCTTGGGGTGTGGGACCTCTTTTTTTTTGGGGTCTGACATCTCTTTTAGGAGGTCTGACCTCTGGTTTTGGGGTCCGGGGGCAGGTTTTTGGGGTCTGGCACCCACCGGAGAGGTCTCGTCACCCAGCCTGGGGCTCTTGGACCCGTTTTTTGGGGTCAGGGACCCATTTTTTGGGGTGGGGGACCTGGTTTGGGGGGTTTTGTGAGTTGTTTTTTTGGGGTCTTTTCACCCATCCTTGGGGGTCGGGGTCCCGCTTTTTTTTGGGGTCGGGGTCCCGCTTTTTTTGGGGGTCAGGGCCCCGTTTTTTTGGGGTCAGGGTCCCGTTTTTAAGGTCAGGGTCCCGCTTTTGGAGTCAGGGTCCCGTTTTTTGGGGTCAGAAACCCGCATTTTGGGTTTTTTTCACGCCCCCGAGCCTTTCCCCCCCCCAGGCGAGGACGAGGAGGAGACGATCGCGGCGCAGGAGCGCCTGGAGGGCGACGTGGACCACCAGCAGGAGCTGGACGACCTGGCCCGCGAGGGTAGGACCCAGCACCCTCGGGGGCCCCCCCCAGCACCCTTGGGTGCCCCCCCCGCACCTACACAGGCCCCTGCCCGCCCCCCCACCGGGCTCGGGCTTGGTAGCCGGTGCGCACAGCGAGTGCCCGCGGCCCCGCGTCACGGCCGCGTGCCCTGTGGCGGTGGGACCGGCCGGCGGGGCGCGGGGACACGGGGACACGTGGGGACACGTGGGGGGGGACAGGAGGGACGTGGGGACACGTGGGGGGACATGGGGACACGCGTGGGGGTGTGACAAGGGACAGGGGGACACGTGAGGACAGGAGAAGGGACATGGGGACACGGGGGGCAGAAGGGGTGTGGGGACATGGGGACATGTGGGGACATGAGAAGGGACACATGGGGACATGGGGACATGAAAAGGGACGTGGCAACATGGGGCCACGTGAGGGCACGGGTAGGGACACGGGGACATGGGTGGGGGACATGGGAAGGGGGATGTGGAAGGGACACGTGGGGACATGGGAAGGACACGGGAAGGGACACAAGGACATGGGAAGGACCCGTGGGGACACGGAAGGGACATGGGGACAAGGGAAGGGACAGGTGGGACATGAAAAAGACGTGGGGATACGGAAGGGACATGTGGGGACACGGAAGGGACATGGGGACATGGGAAGGGACACGTGTGGGACATGAAAAAGACACGTGAGGACATGGAAGGGACACGGAAGGGACGTGGGGACATGAGAAGGACACGGGAAGGGACACAGGGACATGGGAAGGACCTGTGGGGACACGGAAGGGACATGGGGACAAGGGAAGGGACAGATGGGACATGAAAAAGACATGTGGGGACACGGAAGGGACATGTGGGGACACGTGTGGGACATGGGGACATGGGAAGGGACACGGGAAGGGACACACAGGGACACGGAAGGGACATGGGGACAAGGGAAGGGACAGGTGGGACATGAAAAGGACGTGGGAAGGGGGACACGGAAGGGACATGAGGACATGAAAGGACATGTGTGGGACATGGGGACACGGAAGGACATGTGGGGACACGGAAGGGACACGGGGACACGGAAGGGACATGAGGACATGGGAAGGGACACGTGGGGACACGGAAGGGACATGAGGACATGGGAAGGGACACGTGGGGACACGTGTGGGACATGGGGACATGGGAAGGGTACGCGTGGGGATGTGGAACATGGGAAGGACATGGGGACACGGAAGGGACCCGAGGGGACACGGAGGGGACCCGTGTGGACCCGTGTGCCACGCGTGTTCCCGCAGGCGCGCTGCCGATGGAGGAGCTGCTGCAGCAGTACGCCGGCGCCTTCGCCGACTCCGACTGCGACTCCCCGCGGGGCGCCAGCAGCACCCGCTCGGGTAGGGGCACCCCTGGGTGCTGGGGGGGGGTGCCACAGGTGCCGTAGGGGCGCCCTTGGGTGCCATAGGGCCACCCTTGGGTGCTGTAGGGCTGCCTGTAGGGGCCATAGGGCCGTCCTTGGGTGCTGGAGAGCCACCCTTGGGTGCCATAGGGCTGCCCGTAGGGGCCATAGGGCCGTCTGTGGATGCTATAGGGCTGTCCTTGGGTGCTGGAGGGCCACCCTTGGGTGCTGGAGGGCTGCCCCTAGGGGTCATAGGGCCGCCCTTGGGTGCTATAGGGCCGCCCTTAGGTGATGTAGGGGCACCCTTGGGTGCTGTAGGGCTGCCCCTAGGGGCCATAGGGCCATCCTTGGGTGCTATAGGGCCACCCTTGGGTGATGTAGGGGCACCCTTGGGTGCCGTAGGGGCCATAGAGCCGTCCACGGGTGATGTAGGGCCACCCTTGGGTGCTGGAGGGCCACCCGTGGGTGCCGTAGGGTCTTCTCTGGTACCGTATAGACGCCACAAAGCCACCCTTGGGTGCTGTAGGGTCTGCTCTGGCAGTATATGGACATCATGGGGCCACCCCTAGGTGCCATAGGGTCTCCTTTGGTGCTATAGGGACATCGTGGGGCCACCCTTGGGTGCTATAGGGTTTTATCTCATGCCATATGGATACCATAGGGTCACTCTTAGGTAATACAGGGTCTTCTGTGCTTCTATATACGCGTAATAGGGCCACCCTTAGGTGCTACAGGGTCTTCCCTGGTACTATATGGGCATAATAGGGCCACCCTTGGGTGCCGTAGGGTCTTACCTCATGCCGTATGGACACCATAAGGCCATTTCTGGGTGCTATAGGGTCTTCTCTGGTCCTATACGGACATTGTGGGGTCACCCTTAGGTGCCATAGGGTCTTTTCTGGTCCTGTACAGGCACCATAGGGTCACCCTTAGGTGTTATAGGGTCTTATATGGGCACCATAAGGCCACCTTTAGGTGCTAATAGGGTCTTCTTCAGTGCTGTATGGGCACCATAGGGCCACCTCTGGGCGCTCTAGGGTCTTCTCTGGTCCCATATGGACACCATAGGGCCACCCTTAGGTGCTATAGGGCCAACACTGGGTGCCATAGGGTCTGCTCTGGTCCTATATAGGCACCATAGGGCCACCCTTAGGTGCTATAGGGCCACCCCTGGGTGCCGTAGGGTGATCCTAGGGTCCCAGATCCTCCCCCCCCATAGTTGCCGTAGGACCCCCCCATAGGTGCTGTAGGGCCCCCCATAGGTGCCACAGGACCCCTTATGGGTGCCATAGGGCCCCCCATAGGTGCCATAGGACCCCCTATAGGTGCCATAGGGACCCCTTATGGGTGCCGTAGGGCCCCCCATAGGTGCCACAGGACCCCTTATGGGTGCCATAGGGCCCCCCATAGGTGCCATAGGACCTCTTATGGGTGCTATAAGGCCCCCTATAGGTGCCACAGGACCCCTTACGGGTGCCATAAGGCCCCCTATGGGTGCCACAGGACCCCTTATGGGTGCCGTAGGGCCCCCCATAGGTGCCATAGGGCCCCTTACGGGTGCCATAGGGCCCCCTATGGGTGCCACAGGACCCCTTATGGGTGCCATAGGGCCCCCCATAGGTGCCACAGGACCCCTTATGGGTGCCATAGGGCCCCCCATAGGTGCCGTGGGACCCCTTGTGGGTGCCGTGGGACCCCTTATGGGTGCCATAGGACCCCTTGTGGGTGCCATAGGGCCCCCTATAGGTGCCATGGGGCCCCCCATAGGTGCCGCAGGACCCATTATGGGTGCCATAAGGCCCCCCATAGGTACCACAGGACCCCTTATGGGTGCCATAGGGCCCCCCATAGGTGCCGTAGGGCCTCTTATGGGTGCTGTGGGACCCCCATAGGTGCCATAGGACTCCTTGTGGGTGCTGTAGGGCCCCCCATAGGTGCCGTAGGACCCCTTATGGGTGCCGTAGGGCCCCCCATAGGTGCCACAGGACCCCTTATGGGTGCCGTAGGGCCCCCCATAGGTGCCATAGGCCCCCACGGGTGCCCCCCCCGGCCCAGCACCCACCCCCCCCCCACCCCGCGTAGATTCCCCGGCGGCCGACAGCGACGAGGAAGAGGAGGAGGAGGAAGACGAGGAGGAGGAGGAGGACGAAGAGGAGGAGGAGGAGGAGGAAGACGAGGAGGAGGAGGAAGAGGAGGAGGAGGAAGAGGACGACGACGACGAGGCCGAAGCCCCGCGGCCCCCCCCCGCCCCCGAAGCCTCCTCCCCCGCCGCCGGCGCCCAGGAGCACCCCGGGGGGCCCCCCCCCTCCGCCGCCGCCGCCCCCCCGCCCCCCCCGGCCCCCAAAAAGGAGATCACCGACATCGCCGCCGCTGCCGAGAGCCTCCAGCCCAAGGGCTACACCTTGGCCACCACCCAGGTGCCCCCCGCCGCTCCCCTCCCCCTCCGCCCCCCGCCGGCACCCCCGGGGGCAGCCGGAGCCCACTTTTGGGGTGTTCTCCCCCCCCCCCCCGTTATTTTCGGGGCAGGTGAAGACGCCCATCCCGCACCTGCTGCGGGGGACGCTGCGGGAGTACCAGCACATCGGGCTGGACTGGCTGGTCACCATGTACGAGAAGAAGCTCAACGGCATCCTGGCCGACGAGATGGGGCTGGGCAAGACCATCCAGACCATCTCCCTGCTCGCCCACCTGGCCTGCGAGAAGGGTGAGGGGCACCCAAGGGTGCAGGGGGGGGGGTGCCTCCCACTGGGGTGCCTCCCACCGGAGCGTTTCAGGGATTTTGCGGGGTTGGGTTGAGGTAGGTCAAGGACGGGTTGGGCTTTGTAGGGGCTCTAGGGTCTGTCTAGGTAGGCTTTGAGCACCCTTGGGTGCTCTGGGGTCTTCGTGGGGTCTTCATAGGGTCTTGGGGACCCATCTAGGTAGGCTTTGAGCACCATTGGGTGCTCTGGGGTCTTTATAGGGTCTTTGTAGGGTCTTTGGGGTCTGTCTAGGTAGGCTTTGAGCACCCTTGGGTGCTGTGGGGTCTTCATAGGGTCTTTGTAGAGTCTTCAGAATCTATCTAGGTAGGCTTTGAGCACCCTTGGGTGCTGTGGGGTCTTCGTAGGGTCTTCGTAGGGTCTTTGGGGTCCATCTAGGTACACTTTGAGCACCCTTGGGTGCTGTGGGGTCTTCGTAGGGTCTTCGTAGGGTCTTTGGGGTCCATCTAGGTGGGCTTTGAGCACCCTTGGGTGCTTTGGGGTCTTCGTAGGGCCTTCATAGGGTTTTTGGTGTCCATCTAGGTACACTTTGAGCACCCTTGGGTGCTCTGGGGTCTTCGTAGGGTCTTCATAGGGTCTTTGGGGCCCATCTAGGTACACTTTGAGCACCCTTGGGTGCTGTGGGGTCTTCATAGGGTCTTCATAGGGTCTTTGGGGTCCATCTAGGTAGGCTTCAAGCACCCTTGGGTGCTGTGGGGTCTTCATAGGGTCTTCAGGACCTGTGTCGGTGCTCCTTGAGCACCCTTGGGGTTGGGCAGAGCCACCCAGACCATCTCCCTGCTCGCCCACCTGGCCTGCGAGAAGGGTGAGGGGCACCCAAGGGTGCAGAGGGGGTGTCTCCCACCGGGGCGGGGCGTTGTAGGGTTCTCCCCGGGGTGTTTGGGGGATTTCGCGGGGTTGGGTTGAGGTAGGTCAAGGACGGGTTGGGCTTCGTGTGGTTTAGGGGTCTGTCTAGGTAGGCTTTGAGCACCCTTGGGTGCTTTGGGGTCTTCATAGGGTCTTTGGGGTCCATCTAGGTAGGCTTCAAGCACCCTTGGGTGCTCTGGGGTCTTTATAGGGTCTTCATAGGGTCTTTGGGGTCCATTTAGGTAGTCTTCGAGCACCCTTGGGTGCTCTGAGGTCTTTATAGGGTCTTCATAGGGTCTTTGGAGTCTATCTAGGTAAGCTTCGCGCACCCTTGGGTGCTGTGGGGTCTTCGTGGGGTCTTCGTAGGGTCTTCGTAGGGTCTTTGGGATGTCCATCTAGGTAGGCTTCAAGCACCCTTGGGTGCTGTGGGGTCTTCATAGGGTCTTTGGGACCTGTGTCGGTGCTCCTTGAGCACCCTTGGGGTTGGGCAGAGCCACCCAGACCATCTCCCTGCTCGCCCACCTGGCCTGCGAGAAGGGTGAGGGGCACCCAAGGGTGCAGGGGGGGGGTGTCTCCCACTGGGGCGCCTCCCACCGGGGTGTTTGGGGGATTTTGCGCGGTTGGGTTGAGGTAGGTCAAGGACGGGTTGGGCTTCGTGTGGTTTTGGGGTCTGTCTAGGTAGGTTTTGGGCACCCTTCGGTGCTCTGGGGTCTTTGTAGGGCCTTCAGGATCTATCTAGGTAGTCTTCGAGCACCCTTGGGTGCTCTGGGGTCTTTATAGGGTCTTCATAGGGTCTTTGGAGTCCATCTAGGTACACTTTGAGCACCCTGGGGTGCTTTGGGGTCTTTATAGGGTCTTCGTAGGGTCTTTGGGGTCTGTCTAGGTAGGCTTTGAGCACCCTTGGGTGCTGTGGGGTCTTCGTAAGGTCTTTGTAGGGTCGTCAGGATCTATCTAGGTAGGCTTTGGGCACCCTTGGGTGCTGTAGGGTCTTCGTAGGGTCTTTGTAGGGTCTTTGGGGTCTATCTAGGTACACTTTGAGCACCCTTGGGTGCTGTGAGGTCTTTATAGGGTCTTGATAGGGTCTTTGGGATGTATCTAGGTAGGCTTTGAGCACCCTTGGGTGCTGTAGGGTCTTCGTAGCGTCTTTGTAGGGTCTTCGTAGGGTCTTTGGGGTCCATCTAGGTACTCCTTGAGCACCCTTGGGTGCTCTGGGGTCTTTATAGGGTCTTCGTAGGGTCTTTGGGGTCTGTCTAGGTAGGCTTTGAGCACCATTGGGTGCTGTGGGGTCTTCGTAAGGTCTTT
The DNA here is from genome assembly GCF_964211835.1 of Anser anser. NCBI lineage: Eukaryota > Metazoa > Chordata > Aves > Anseriformes > Anatidae > Anser > Anser anser. Next base: position 56,315 of record NC_139755.1, read on the forward strand.
GTAGGGTTGTCAGGATCTATCTAGGTAGGCTTTGAGCACCATTGGGTGCTGTGGGGTCTTCGTAAGGTCTTCGTAGGGTCTTTGGGGTCTGTCTAGGTAGGCTTTGAGCACCCTTGGGTGCTGTGGGGTCTTCATAGGGTCTTCGTAGGGTCTTTGGGATCTATCTAGGTAGGCTTTGAGCACCCTTGGGTGCTTTGGGGTCTTCATAGAGTCTTTAGGACCTGTCTAGGTACTCCTTGAGCACCCTTGGGTGCTGTGGGGTCTTTGTAGGGTTTTCATAGAGTCTTTGGGGTCCATCTAGGTAGGCTTTGAGCACCATTGGGTGCTGTGGGGTCTTCGTAAGGTCTTCGTAGGGTCTTTGGGGTCTGTCTAGGTAGGCTTTGAGCACCCTTGGGTGCTGTGGGGTCTTCATAGGGTCTTTGTAGGGTCTTCAGAATCTATCTAGGTAGGCTTTGAGCACCCTTGGGTGCTGTGGGGTCTTTGTAGGGTCTTCGTAGGGTCTTTGGGGTCCATCTAGGTACTCCTTGAGCACCCTTGGGTGCTCTGGGGTCTTCATAGGGTCTTTGGGGTCCATCTAGGTAGGCTTCGAGCACCCTTGGGTGCTGTGGGGTCTTCGTAGGGTCTTTGTGGGTAGGCTTTGAGCACCCAAACTCCCCAAGACCCCCCCCCGCCCCCCGCTGACGCCGCCCCCCCGCAGGCAGCTGGGGCCCCCACCTCATCATCGTGCCCACCAGCGTGATGCTCAACTGGGAGATGGAGCTCAAGCGCTGGTGCCCCGCCTTCAAGATCCTCACCTACTACGGGGCGCAGAAGGAGCGCCGCCTCAAGCGCCAGGTGACCCCCCCGGCCCCTCAGTAACCCCCCCGGCCCCTAATTAACCCCCTAATTAACCCCCCTCGCCCCCCCCCCCCGAAGGGCTGGACCAAACCCAACGCCTTCCACGTGTGCATCACGTCCTACAAGCTGGTGCTGCAGGACCACCAGGCGTTCCGGCGCAAGAACTGGAAGTACCTCATCCTGGACGAGGCGCAGAACATCAAGAACTTCAAGTCCCAGCGCTGGCAGTCCCTGCTCAACTTCAACAGGTCCGGGGCTGGGGGGGCGGGGTCCTCATGGGGGGGGGTTGGAGGCGTCTTGGGGGGGTTGGAGGCGTCTTGGGGGGGTTGGAGGCATCTAAGGGGGCTTTCAGGGGGGTTTGGAGGCATCTTGGGGGGGTTGGAGGTATCTAAGGGGGCTTTCAGGGGGGTTTGGAGGCGTCTTGGGGGGGTTGGAGGCATCTAAGGGGGCTTTCAGGGGGGCTCAGGGGGGGTTGGAGGCATCTAAGGGGGCTTTCAGGGGGGTTTGGAGGCATCTTGGGGGGGTTGGAGGTATCTAAGGGGGTTTTCAGGGGGGCTCAGGGGGGGTTGGAGGCATCTAAGGGGGCTTTCAGGGGGTCTTGGGGGGGTTGAGGGCATCTAAAGCGGGTTTGGAGGCATCTAAGGGGGGTTGGAGGCATCTAAGGGGGGTTGGAGGCATCTGAGGGGGCTTTCAGGGGGGATTGGAGGCATCTTGGGGGGGTTAGAGGCATCTAAGGGGGCTTTCAGGGGGGTTTGGGGGCATCTAAAGGGGATTTTGAGGCATCTAAGGGGGGTTGGAGGCATCTAAGGGGGCTTTCAGGGGGTCTTATGGGGCTTTGGGGGCTTCTCAGGGGGGTTTGGGGGCACCTAAAAGGCGTTTGGAGGCATCTTGGGGGGGTTGGAGGCATCTAAGGGGGCTTTCAGGGGGGTTTCGAGGCGTCTCAGGGGGCTTTCAGGGGGTCTCGGGGGGGGTTGGGGGCAGCTCGGGGGGGTTTGAGGGCATCTGAGGGGCGTTTGGAGGCATCTTGGGGGGGTTGGAGGCATCTAAGGGGGCTTTCAGGGGGTTTCGGGGGGGTTTGGAGGCATCTAAGGGGGGTTGGAGGCATCTAAGGGGGGTTTTGGGGGGTTTGGAGGCATCTTGGGGGGGGTTGGAGGCATCTTGGGGGGGTTGGAGGCATCTAAGGGGGCTTTCGGGGGGGTTTGGAGGCATCTAAGGGGGGTTGGAGGCATCTAAGGGGGCTTTTGGGGGGTTTGGAGGCATCTTGGGGGGCTTTCAGGGGGGCTCAGGGGGCTTTGGGGGCAGCTCGGGGGGGTTGGGGGCATCTTGGGGGGGTTGGAGGCATCTAAGGGGGCTTTCAGGGGGGTTTGGAGGCATCTCAGGGGGCTTTCAGGGGGTGTTGGGGGGGTTTGGGGGCAGCTCGGGGGGGTTTGAGGGCATCTGAGGGGGGTTGGAGGCGTCTTAGGGGGCTTTCATGGGGGTTTGGGGGCATCTAAAGGGGGTTTGTAGGCATCGTGGGGGGGTTGGAGGCATCTTGGGGGTCTTTCAGGGGGTTTGGGGGCGTTTGGGGGCATCTCAGGGGGGTTTGAGGGCACCTGACCGGGGTTTCCAGGGACACCCTTAGGGCTTTGAGGGACACCCCAAAACCCTTGGGGGACCCCCTGTGATTTTGGGGGCCGCCTAGATTTTGGGGGGGGGGGGCACCCTATATTTGGGGGGGCCCTAAATTTGGGGGGGGGGGCCTAAAACACCGGGGTCTCCCCTCGGGGCACTGCCGAACCACCCCGCTGAGACCCTTGGGCGACCCCCTATCATTTCGGGGACACCCTTAGGGCTTTGGGGGGGCCCCCTTATTATTGGGGGCCCCCTAAATTTTGGGGGGCCCCCCAAACCCCCCCGAAACTCCCCCTTGAGCCTCTCCGTACCCCCCCCACCCCCCCCCACCACCCTCCCTTCTCCCCCTCCCCACCTCTTCACGTTCCCCGTTCCCTTTTCGCTCCCCCCCCCTTTGTTCTCGGGGTCCCCCCTTTGTTCTCGGGGTCCCCCCCCGCCTACTTTCGGGGCGCCCCCCGCCTGACCAGGTCCCGGCTCGGGGGGGGCTCCTTCTCCGCAGCCAGCGGCGGCTGCTGCTGACGGGGACGCCGCTGCAGAACAGCCTGATGGAGCTCTGGTCGCTGATGCACTTCCTCATGCCCCACGTCTTCCAGTCCCACCGCGAGTTCAAGGAGTGGTTCTCCAACCCGCTCACCGGCATGATCGAGGGCAGCCAGGAGTACAACGACGGGCTGGTCAAGCGCCTGCACAAGGTGCGGGGCGGGGTTGCGGGGTGGTTTTGGGGGGGTTTGTAGGGTTTTGGGGGGTTTGGGGGGGTTTGGGTGGGAGGGGATGAAGAGGGGGGAGAGGTGGAGAGGTGGAGCAGACACTGGGTCATAATTCCCGTTTTGGGGTGTAGTTGAGCAAGGGTAAGTGGGTTTTGGGGTTTTATGGAATATGGGGAAGCCCTGTTTTGGGGTTTTCACCCCCTAAAACCCCTTAAAACCCTTTTTAGGGGGTTTTAGGGTGAGGGGGTGGGAAGGGAAGCGGTGGGTTGAGGGACAAAGAGAGGGGAGAGGTGGAGGGGCACACGTCATCGTAATTCCCATTTTGGGGTGTAGTTGAGCAAGGGTGAGTGGGTTTTGGGGTTTTATGGAATATGGGGAACCCCTGTTTTGGGGTTTTAAGGGGTTTTAGGGCGTTTTAAGGGGTTTTAAGGGGTTTTAGGGGGTTTTAGGGTGAGGGGGTCAGAAGGGAGGCGGTGGGTTGAGGGACAAAAGGAGGGGGGAATGTGGAGAGGTGGAGGCACAAAATTCTTCATGATCCCCGTTTTGGGGTGCAGCTGAGTCAGGGTAAGTGGGTTTTGGGGTTTTATTGAGTATGGGGAATGTCTGTTTGGGGGTTTTGAGGGGTTTTGGGGGGGTTTAGGGGGTTTTGGGGTGAGGGGGTCAAAAGGGAGGTGGTGGGTTGAGGGATGAAGAGAGGGGAGATGTGGAGAGGTGGAGGCACACACGTCGTCGTAATCCCTGTTTTGGGGTGCAGTTGATCAAGGGTAAGTGGGTTTTGGGGTTTTATTGAATATGGGGAACCCCTGTTTTGGGGTTTTAAGGGGTTTAGGGGGTTTTGGGGTGAGGGGGTGGGAAGGGAGGCGGTGGGTTGAGGGACAAAACGAGGGAGGAATGTGGAGAGGTGGAGGCATAAAATTCATCATGATCCCCGTTTTGGGGTGCAGCTGATCAAGGGTGAGTGGGTTTTGGGGTTTTATTGAGTCTGGGGATCCCCCGCTTTGGGGTCCAGGTGCTCCAGGGGACCCCATTTTGGGGTTCGGGGCGTTAAAAGCCACCCCTTGTTTGTGGGGCGCCCGGGTCGGCGCAACCCAGAGCTGGACGCGGCCGATTTGGGGCCGTCCCCCTTTTTGGGGCGCAGCGCGGCCGGATTCGGGGTTCCGTTAAACCCGTTTCCCCCTTTTTGGGGTGCAGCTGAGGGACCCCGAGCCCTTTTTTGGGGTGAGAGAAGCCATTTTAGGGTCCGGGCTGCCGGCGGAACCTCTTGCGCCGGGCGCAACCCCGGAGCGCTTCACCCTCGGGCGCGGCGCGCCGGGAGCGGGTTTTCCTCCCCTCAAAACTCCCTTTTTTTTTTTTCGGGGTTTTTTCCCCCAAAAATGAACCCCGCCGTCTGATTGGCCGCCCCCGCAGGTGCTCCGCCCCTTCCTGCTGCGCCGCCTGAAGGTGGACGTGGAGAAGCAGATGCCCAAGAAGTACGAGCACGTCCTCAAGTGCCGCCTCTCCAAGCGCCAGCGCTACCTCTACGACGACTTCATGGCGCAGGCCAGGTGGGTGCCGCCGGCCCCGTTGTCCCCGGGGCGGCGTCCCCGTTGTCCCCGACGCCGTCCCCTCAACGTCCCCTCCCCGCTTGTCTCCCCCCCCGCAGCACCAAGGCCACCCTGGCCAGCGGGCACTTCATGAGCGTGATCAACGTGCTGATGCAGCTGCGCAAGGTGTGCAACCACCCCGACCTCTTCGAGCCGCGCCCCATCCACTCGCCCTTCGTCACCGAGGGCATCTGCTTCGTCACCGCCTCCCTCGTGCTGCGCGCCCTCGACCCCGAGCCCTTCAAGGTGACGCGCGGGGACACGCGGGGACACGCACGGACACATGGGGACATGCGGGGACACGGGGACACAAGGACACGGGGACCGCGGCGGTGGGCAAGGTCTTCGTGGTCAAGGTTATGGGGCGTAGGGGTGCTGCCAAGTGACCCAGGACCACCACGTTGGTGTCGCCACCACCCAGGGCCAGCACGTTGGTGTCGCCACCACCCGAGGCCACCACCTTGGTGCCGCCACCACCCCGCCCTTCTGGTGGCCGTTTTGGGGACGTAGGGACACGATGGCGTTGCTCAAGCTCTTCTTGGCCAAGGTCTTCTTGACCAAGGTCATCATCCAAGGCCACCCCCTTGGTGCCACCACCACACAGGGCCACCACCCCGCCCTTCCGGCAGCCATTCTGGGGACACAAAGGCCCCGGGGACACAACAATGACCCCCCTCAAGGTCTTCTTGACAAAGATTATGGGTTCGTAGGTGACAAATAAGAGTGGCACGAGGTGACACAGGTGGCCATATTGGTGCCACCACCACCCGAGGCCACCCCCTTGGTGCCACCACCACCCAGGGCCACCACCCCGCCCTTCTGGTGGCCATTTTGGGGACATGGGGACATGATGGCAACCCTTCCATGTCTTCATGACCAAGGTGATGGGGCTGTAGGTGAGGTGTAGGGGTGACATAGGGCCACCACCTTGGTGTCACCACCACCCAAGGCCACCACCATGGTGCTGCCACCACCCCGCCCTTCTGGCGGCCATTTTGGGACACAAAGGCCACGGGGACACCATGATGATACTCGTCAAGGTCTTCATGAGCAAGGTTATGGGGCCGTAGGTGACAAGTAAGAGTGGCACGAGGTGACACAGGTCATCATGGTGGTGCCACCACCACCCGAGGCCACCACCCTGCCCTCCTGGTGGCCATTTTGGGGACACAAAGGCCACGAGGACACAACAACGGCACCCCTCAAGGTCTTCATGACCAAGGTTATGGGGCTGCAGGTGAGGTGTAGGGGTGACACGAGGTGACACAGGGCCACCATGTTGCTGTCACCACCACCCAAGGCCACCCCCTTGGTGTCGCCATCACCCAGGGCCACCACCCCGCCCTTCCGGCGGCCATTCTGGGGACACAAAGGCCACGGGGACACAACGACGACCCCCCTCAAGGTCTTCATGACCAAGATCATGGGGCTGTAGGTGACGAGTAAGAGTGGCACGAGGTGACACAGGTCATCATGGTGGTGCCACCACCACCCAAGGCCACCACCTTGGTGCCGCCACCACCTGAGGCCACCACCCCGCCCTTCCGGCGGCCATTTTGGGGACATAGGGACACGATGGATGGCATTGCTCAAGCTCTTCTTGACCAAGGTCTTCTTGACCAAGGTCATCACCCGAAGCCACCACCTTGGTGCCACCACCACACTCTTTTGGTGGCACTTTTGGGGACATGGGGACACGCCACCAGCCCTCAAGGTCTTCGTGATGAAGGTTATGGGGTTGTAGGTGAGGTGTAGTAGTGGCACGAGGTGACACAGGGCCACCACCCCGCCCTTCTGATGGCCATTTTGGGGACATGGTGGCAACCCTTTCATGTCTTCATGACCAAGGTGATGGGGCTGTAGGTCAGGTGTAGGGGTGACCCAGGGCCACCACCTTGGTGTCACCACCACCCAAGGCCACCACCATGGTGCCACCACCACCCAGGGCCACCACCCCGCCCTTCTGGCGGCCATTTTGGGGACACAAAGGCCACGGGGACACCATGATGATACTCGTCAAGGTCTTCATGACCAAGGTTATGGAGCCGTAGGTGACAAGTAAGAATGGCACGAGGTAACACAGGTCATCATGGTGGTGCCACCACCACCCAGGGCCACCACCCCGCCCTTCCGGTGGCCATTTTGGGGACACAGGGACACGATGGCGTTGCTCAAGCTCTTCTTGACCAAGGTCTTCTTGACCAAGGTCATCATCCAAGGCCACCCCCTTGGTGCCGCCACCACCCAGGGCCACCCCTTGGTGTCGCCACCACCCAGGGCCACCACCACACCCTTTTGGCGGCCATTTTGGGGACACAAAGGCCACGGGGACACAACAATGGCACCCCTCAAGGTCTTCATGACCAAGATTATGGGGCCGTAGGTGACAAGTAAGAGTGGCACAAGGTGACACAGGTGGCCATATTGGTGTCACCACCACCCGAGGCCACCCGCTTGGTGCCACCACCACCCGAGGCCACCCCCTTGGTGTCGCCACCACCCAGGGCCACCACCACACCCTTTTGGCGGCCATTTTAGGGACACAAAGGACACGGGGACACAACAATGGCACCCCTCAAGGTCTTCATGACCAAGATTATGGGTTCGTAGGTGACAAGTAAGAGTGGCACGAGGTGACACAGGTCATCATGGTGGTGCCACCACCACCCAAGGCCACCACCTTGGTGCCGCCACCACCCTGCCCTTCAGGCGGCCATTTTGGGGACACAGGGACACGATGCCGTTGCTCAAGCTCTTCTTGACCAAGGTCTTCTTGACCAAGGTCATCACCCGAGGCCACCCCCTTGGTGCCACCACCACCCAGGGCCACCACGTTGGTGCCACCACCACACAGGGCCACCTCCCTGCCCTTCCGGTGGCCATTTTGGGGACACAAAGGCCACGAGGACACAACGATGGCACTCCTCAAGGTCTTTATGACCAAGATCATGGGGCCGTAGATGACAAGAGTGGCACAAGGTGACACAGGTCATCATGGTGGTGCCACCACCACCCAGGGCCACCACCCCGCCCTTCCGGCGGCCATTTTGGGGACACAGGGACACGAAGGCATTGCTCAAGCTCTTCTTGACCAAGGTCTTCTTGACCAAGGTCATCACCCAAGGTCACCACCTTGGTGCCACCACCACCCAAGGCCACCACCTTGGTGTTGCTACCACCCCACCCTTTTGGCGGCCATTTTGGGGACACAAAGGCCATGGGGACACAACGACGACCCCCCTCAAGGTCTTCATGACCAAGATTATGGGTTCGTAGATGACAAGTAAGAGTGGCACAAGGTGACACAGGTCATCAAGGTGGTGCTGCCACCAGCTGAGGCCACCCCCTTGGTGCCACCACCACCCAGGGCCACCACCCCGCCCTTCCGGCGGCCATTTTGGGGACATAGGGACACGATGGCATTGCTCAAGCTCTTCTTGACCAAGGTCTTCTTGACCAAGGTCATCACCCGAGGCCACCCCCTTGGTGCCGCCACCACCCAAGGCCACCACGTTGGTGCCACCACCTCCCCGCCCTTCCGGCGGCCATTTTGGGGACACGAAGGCCACGGGGACACAACCACGACCTCCCCCTCAAGGCCTCCACGACCGAGGGCCGCAGTTACGGGGCCGTTGGCGGGCCGTAGGGCTCTGGGGCGGGGGGGGGGGGGGTGACCTTCACGGTGACGTCCCCTCGCGGTGACGGTGACATCCCCTCGCCCCGCAGCACGTGGACCTGGCGCCCTTCGACCTGGTGGCCCTGGAGGGCCGGGTGTCGCGCTACGCCGCCGACACCTTCCTGCCGCGCTGGCGGGTGACGCGGCGCCTCATCGAGGACATCGCTGCCGCCCCCGACCCCCCGCCGCGCCCCAAGCCCGTCCGCATGAAAGTCAACCGGTACTGGGGGGGGGTTGGGGACACAATGGGGTCTTGGGGACATCGGGGTGGTTGGGGACACGGGGGGGGGTTGCAGACACGGGTGGGGACATGGGGGGTACTTGGGGACATTGGGGGGGTGTTGGGGACACTGGGGTGGGGACATGGGGGGGCCTTGGGGACATTGAGTGGTGTTGGGGACACAATGGGGTCTTGGGGACATGGGGGGGTCTTGGGGACATTGGGGGGGTCTTGGGGACACTGGGGTGGGTACATGGAGGGGGATTGGGGACATGGGGGGGTCTTGGGGACACAATGGGGTCTTGGGGACATGGGTGGGCCTTGGGGACATCGGGGGGGTTGGGGGACACTGGGGTGGGTACATGGGGGGGGATTGGGGACATTGGGGGGTCTTGGGGACACAATGGGGTCTTGGGGACACAATGGGGTCTTGGGGACATGGGTGGGCCTTGGGGACATCGGGGGGGTTGGGGGACACTGGGGTGGGTACATGGGGGGGGATTGGGGACGTTGCGAGGTCTTGGGGACATGGGGGGGGTTTGGGGACATCGGGGGGTGTGGTTGGGGACTGATTGGTGTGTGGATATTGGGGGGCCTTGGGGACATTAGGGTGGGTCGGGGACAGCGGGGGGGTTGGGGACATCGGGGGGGGGCATCGGGGGGTTGGGGACACCAAGGGGTTGGGGTGGGACATGGGGGGATTGGGACGCATGCATTGCTCCTGGGGACACTGGGGGGGGGCTTGGGGACACCGGGGGGGGGTTGGGGACATTGGGGCGACCTCGGTGACCCCCCCTCCCCCCCCCGTTTCCCAGCATGCTCCAGCCGGCGCCCAGGGAGCCCCGCACGGTGCTGCTGCTCAACAGCCCCCGCCCCGCCCCCCTGGGCGTGCTCCCCCTCGGCCCCGCCCCCCTGCTCGTCGGCCCTGCCCCCCCGGGGGGGGGAGCGGCCCCCAACCCCCCCGGGGCAGCCGCCACCCCCCCGGGGGTCACGATCGCCCCCCCCGGGGTCCCAACCGCCCCCGCCGGGGTCACGCTCGCCCCCCCCGAGCCACGATCGCCCCCCCGGGGCAGCAATCGCCCCCCCGGGGTAACTCTCGCCCCCCCCGGGGTCACAATCGCCCCCCCCGGGGCCACAATTGCCCCCGCCGGGGTCACCCTGGCCCCCCCGGGGTGACGATCGCCCCCCCCGGGGTCACCCTCGCCCCCCCCGGCGTCACGCTCGCCCCCCCCGGGGTGACGCTCGCCCCCAGGGGGTCGCAATTGCCCCCCCGGGGGGTCCCGGCCGCCCCCCAGGCCCTGGGGCTGGGGGTGGGGCTCGCCTTGGCCCCGCCCCGCGCCCCGCCCCCGCGCTGCTGGCCACGCCCCCCGCCGGCCCCGCCCACGGTGAGTGGGGGGAGGGGGCGGGGCTTGGGGGAGGGGGCGGGGCTTGGGGGGAGGGGGCGGGCTTGGGGGGAGGGGGCGGGGCTTGGGGGGCGGGGCCTGGGGTACGTGGGAGGGGCTTGGGGTGGAGGGAGAGGGCGTGGCTTGGGTGGGAGGGGGCGGGCTTGTGCCTGGGGGCGTGGCTTGGGTGGGGGGCGGGGCTTCAGCGGGAGTGGGCGGGATTTATGAATGGGCTGCGGGTAGCAGGGGGCGTGGCCTGCCCCCGCCCCGCTTTTTAACCCCTTCCTCCCCGCAGCGCCGCCGCCCGCCCCCCAGCTCCTGGCCGCCCCCCGCGGGCCGCCGCGGCCCCGCCCCCGCCGCCGCCGCCGCTCGTCCCCCCAGCCCTCCCGGCCCCCCCCGCGCTGGGGGCCAAGGGGGGCCCCCCCTGGCCGCCTTCGCCCTGCCGGGACCCGGCCCCAGCGCCTGCTGCTGGCCCCGGACATGCAGGCCCGGCTGCCCTGTGCGTAACCAAAACCCCCCCGTCTGCACCCAAAAACCGCCCCCACCGCCCCCTCCCTGCCCCTAATCCGCCCCTTTTCTACCCAAACCCCTCACTTCTACCCCAAACCCCCTTTTTTACCCCAACCCCTCCCTTTTTTACCCCAAAGCCTCCTTTTCTATCCCCAAAAGCCCCACTTTTCTACCCTAAACCCCCCCTTTTCTACCCCAAAATCTCTCATTTGTACCCCAAAACTCCCCTTTTCTACCCCAAAACCCCCCTTTTCTACCCCAAAACTCCCCTTTTCTACCCCAAATCCCCCTTTTCCACC
>NC_139755.1:67339-93104 GCF_964211835.1 Anser anser
CCAATCCCCCCCAATTATTAATTAACCTCCCCAATCACTTATTAACCTCCTAATTAATTAATTAACCAACTAACTACCCCCCCACTCCCCCTTTTCCCCTCCCTTCCCCCCCTTTTCCCTCCCCAACCCCCTTTCCCCGCCCCATATCCCCCCATTCCCCCCCCAGCAGCGATTAACGAAGCTACCCAGCCGCTCTTTAACCCTCTCGTTAATTAACGCCCGGGCTAATTACCCCCCCGCAGGAGGAGATGGACCTGAAGGTGCTGCAGTTCAAGAACAAGAAGCTGGCCGAGCGGCTGGAGCAGCGGCAGGCGTGCGAGGACGAGCTGCGCGAGCGCATCGAGAAGCTGGAGAAGCGCCAGGCCACCGACGACGCCACGCTGCTGCTGGTCAACCGCTACTGGGGGCAGGTGCGGCCGGCCCCAAAAAGGGGCCCCCGAACCCCAAAAAGGGGACCCTGAACCCCACAAGGGGCCCTGAGACCCCAAAAGGGTCTCGCGGGGTCCCAAAAGGGTCTCGCGGGGCTCCAAAAGGAGGTGGCGGGCCCAAAAACGGTCCACGGGGCCTTAAAATGGGGTGTCGGGCCCCAAAAGGGGGTAGCAGACCCCAAAAGGGTCTCACGGGGTCCCGAAAGGGTCTCATGGGGTCCTGAAGGGGGGTGTTGGGCCCCAAAACGGCCCCACGGGGCCTTAAAAGGGGGTATTGGGACTCAAAAGGGTCTCATGGGGTCCCGAAGGGGTCTCATGGGGCCCCAAAGGGGATGGAAGGCCCCAAAAATGGTCCCATGGGGCCTTAAAAAGGGTGTTGGGCCCCAAAAGGGTCTCAGAGGGTCCCGAAAGGGTCTTGCGGGGCTCCAAAAGGGGGTGGCAGGCCCCAAAAACGGTCCCACGGGCCTTAAAAGGGGGTGGTGGGCCCCAAAAACAGTCCCCTGGGGCCTAAAAATGGGGTGTCGGGCCCCAAAAGGGGGTGGCAGACCCCAAAAGAGTCTCACGGGGTCCTGAAAAGGTCTCGTGGGGCTCCAAAAGGGGGTGGCGGGCCCCGAAAACGTCCACAGGGCCTTAAAAGGGGTGTCAGGCCCAAAAGGGTCTCATGGGGTCCCAAAGGGGGGCGTTGGGCCCCAAAAATGCTCCCATGGGGCCTTAAAAGGGGATGTTGGGCCCTGATAGGGTCTCACGGGGTCCCAAAAGGGGGGTGTCGGGCCCCAAAAATGGTCCCCTGGGGCCTTAAAAAGGGGTGTCAAGTTCCAAGAGGGTCTCACGGGGTCCTGAAAGGGTCTCACGGGGCTCCAAAAGCGGGTGTCGGGCCCCAAAAACGGTCCCACAGGGCCTTAAAATGGGGTGTTGGGCCCCAAAAAGAGTCCCTGGGGCCTTAAAATGGGGTGTTGGGCCCCAAAAGGGGTGGCAGACCCCAAAAGGGTCTCACAGGGTCCCGAAAGGGTCTCGCGGGGCTCCAAAAGGGGGTTGCGTGCCCCAAAAATGGCCCCACGGGGCCTTAAAATGGGGTGGCGGGCCCCAAAAGGGTCTCACGGGGCCCCTAAAAGGTCCCATAGGGCCTCAAAAGTGAGTGTTGAACCCCAAAAGTGCCTGACGGGGCCCTAAAATGGGTGTCGGGCCTCAAAAGAAGGTGTCAGACCCCAAAAGGCTCTGATGTGGCCCCAAAAGGCTCTGATTTGGCCCCAAAAGGGGACTCCAAGACCCCAAAAGGGTGCCATGGGGCCTCAAAAGTGGGTGTCAGACCCAAAAAGGCTCTGATTTGCCCCAAAAGGGTCCCATGGGGCCCCAAAAGTGGGTGTCGTGTCCCAAAACCGGCTCAAAAGGGTCAAAAGCGCCCCAAAATCGCTCTTGGGAACACCAGGAGTAAGGCAGGAGACATCTAAAAGCTGTCAGGGAGCCCTAAAATTGTCCTTTTTTACCCCCAAATTTATTTATAGGGTTTTAATTTGCATTTAGGGTATTTTTAATTTAATATTGGGTTGGTAATAATGGGTTAAAAACAGCTAAAAAGACCCCAAAAAATAATTTTAACATTTTAGGGAGCCGTTGGAGGATTTTTGAGCTTTCAGAAAATCCTATAAGCTTTTGGGGAACCCCAAAATCTGGCCCCGGATCCCCCAAAATCCCACTTTAAAGCCCAAATTCCTTTTGAGGCGTTTCCAGGGTGGTTTTGGGTTCAAGTGAGTGGTTCTGAGGTGCTAAAAACGCCCCTAAAAAGCCCCCCAAAATGGGTTTGGGGACACACAGAAATCTTCAGCCCCCCCCAAAAAAACTGTTGGGGGACTCAAAATTGCCCTAAAACCACCCTAAAAGTGGCTTGGGGTCCCTGGAGCATCCCGGGATGCCCTAAAAAGCCCCCAAATGCCCTAAAAAGCCCCAAAACGCCCCAAAATGGGTTTGGGAACACATGGAATTCTTCAGGTCTCCCCAAAAGCTGTTGGGGGCCCCAAAATTACCCTAAAACCACCCTAAAAGTGGTTTGGAGGCCCAGGGCGCTTTAAAAGCCCCCAAAACGCCCCAAAAAGCCCCAGAATGCCCTAAAAAAACCCCAAATGCCCTAAAAAGCCCCCAAACACCCCCAAAACGATCCGGGCCCCCCCCCATACGGGATCCCCCTGGATTTTGGGGTGCCCTGACCCCCTTTTACCCCCCCCAGCTGGACGCCGAGGTGCAGGCGCTGCTGCGGCGCTACGAGGGCGACGGCGCCGCCCCCCCGCGCCCCCCCCGGACCCCCCCGAGCCCCGGGCGGAGGGGGCCGAGCCCCCCCGGCCCCCCCGGGGGGAAAACGAGGGGACCGACAGGAGGGGTGAGTCGGGGGGGGGGTGTTGGGGGGGTTTGGGGGGGCTTTGGGGTGGTTTGGGGGTTTGGGGGGGTTTTGGAGGGGTTGGGGGGGCTTTGGGGTGGTTTGAGGGCGGTTGGGGAGGGCTTTGGGGTGGGTTGGGGGCGTTTGGGGTGATTTGGGGGGGCTTTGGGGTGGTTTTGGGGTGATTTGGGGGGGTTTTGGGGTGGGTTGGGGGCGTTTGGGGTGATTTTGGGGGGCTTTGGGGTGGGCTGGGGGGGCTCTGGGGTGGTTTGGGGTCGGTTGGGGGGGCTCTGGGGTGGTTTTGGGGTGATTTGGGGGGGGCTATGGGGTGTTTGGGGGGTTGGGGGGGCATTGGGGGGAGCCCTGGGGTAGTTTGGGGGGGGTCTTGGGGGTTTGGGGGTGATTTGGGGGCAGTTTGGGGGGGTCTTGGGGCAGTTTTGGGGGGGATTCGGGGGTTCTGGGGCAGTTTGGGGATCTTTGGGGGGCTCTGGGGTGGTTTGGGGGGGTCTTGGGGCAGTTTTGGGGGTATTGGGGGTCTTGGGGGGCAGTTTGGGGGGGGTCTTGGGGGCAGGGCGGAGCTTTTGGGGGGGCCTCGGGCAATTCTGGAGGGTCTTGGGGGGGTCCTGGGGCAGTTTGGGGAATTTGGGGGGCTCTGGGGGGGGGTTGGGGGGCTTTGGGGCGGTTGGGGGGCTGTAAGGTGAATTAGGGGGGGTTGGGGTCACTTAAGTGTCCGGGGGGGAACATTTGGGGGTTGGGGGGGCAACGAGGGGTTTGGGGGGGGATTTGGGGCTGGGGGGGTTTGGGGGGGTCAATGGGGATTTTGGGGGGGCTCAGTGGGGTTTGGGGGGGTCAATGGGTTATTGGGGGGGTTAATGGGATTTGGGGGGCTTAATTGGGTGGGGGGCAGTGGGATTGGGGGGTCAACGGGGATTGGGGGGGGCAGTGGATTTTGGGGGGTCAATGGGGTTGGGGGGGCAAGGGGATTTTGGGGGGGCACTGGGGAATGGGGGATTAATGGGATTTTGGGGGGGATCAGTGGGTTTTGGGGGCGTCAGTGGCTTATTGGGGGGTCAATGGGGTTTGGGGGCCTCTCGCTGCGTTTCGGGGGGTCCCTCACCCCCATTTCCCCCCCCCCCTTCCCTTCCGCAGAGCCCTGGGGCGCCCCCGGCGCCCCCCTCCCCCTCCTCCCCGGCCCCTCCGCCGCCCCCTCCCCCCCCCCCCTCCTCTCCTCGGCCCCTCCGGGCGTTGCGGGGGGGTCGTCGTCGTCTTCGGGGGGGGGCGCCCCGAAACTGGGGGGGCCGGCGGCCGCCTTCGTGGCGGCGCTGAGCCGCAGCGGCCCCGAGGAGGGGGAGCTCCGCCTGCGCCCCCGCCTCGCCTTCGCCCCCGCCGCCGTCGCCCGCCTGGTGGAGGGCTGGCGGGGGCCCACCGCCGCACCCAGGAGCTGGGGGCGCGCCTGGCCGCCAGGGGTAAGGCCAGGGGGGGTCCTGGGGTGGCTTGGGGGTCTGGGGGGGGATTTGGGGGTCTTGGGGGGTTTTGGGGGGCATTGGGGGATGTACTGGGAGCGAATCGGGGGGATTGGGGGGCTGCTGGGGGGGGTCTGGAGGGATTTGGGGCTCTGGGGGGGCTGGTCAGGATTTGGGGGGGTCCTGGGGGGTCCTGTTGGGGTCCTGCGTGCAGTTTGGGGGTCCTGGGGGGGGGGTTTGGGGGGCATCTGGGGATGTCCTGGGAGTGAATCGGGGGTCCTGGGGGGGACTGGGGGCTGCTGGGGGGGTCCTGGAGGGATTTGGGGGCTCCGGGGGGGCTGGTCAGGATTTGGGGGGCCCAGGGGGGGATTTGGGGGGGGGGGGTTGGGGGGTCCTGGGGGGGTTTTGGGGGGCCTTGGGGGGGGATTTGGGGGGGGTTGGGGGTCCTGGGGGCGGATTTGGGGGCATTGGGGGATGTCCTGGGAGTGAATTGGGGGGTTTAGGGGGGACTGGGGGGGCTGCTGGGGGAGTCCTGGAGGGATTTGGGGGCTCTGGGGGGGCTGGTCAGGATTTGGGGGGTTCCCTGGGGGGGATTTGGGGGGGTTTGGGGGTCCTGGGGGGAATTTGGGGGGGTTTGGGGGGTCCTGGGGGGATTTGGGGGGGTTTTGGGGGGCATTGGGGGATGTACTGGGAGTGAATGGGGGGGTTTAGGAGGGCTGCTGGGGGAGTCCTGGAGGGATTTGGGGTTCTGGGGGGCTGGTCAGGATTTGGGGGGGTCCCTGGGGGGTCCTGGGGGGAGTTGGGGGTCCTGGGTGCAGTTTGGGGGTCTGGGGGGGTTTTGGGGGCATCGGGGGATGTCCTGGGAGTGAATCGGGGGGTTTGGGGGGGCTGCTGGGGGAGTCCTGGAGGGATCTGGGGGCTCCGGGGGGCTGGTCAGGGTTTGGGGGGGTCCCCGGGGGGTTCTGGGGGGATTTGGGGGGGGTTTGGGGCCCCCTGACGGCGCCGTCCCGCAGCGGAGCTGGGGGAGCCGGGCCGGGCGCTGCTGCGGGAGCTGCTGCGGGAGCACCGGCGCCTGCAGGACCTGGCCCTGCAGCTGCAGGAGAAGCACCACCGCGTCTCGCTGGAGGTACTGGGAGCGACTGGGGGGGCGCTGGGAGCGACTGGGGGGCGCTGGGAGCGACTGGGGGGCACTGGGAGTGGATTATGAGGCGCTAGGAGAAGCTGGGAGGGAACTGGGAGGGCACTGGGAGCAACTGGGGGGGCACTGGGAGCGACTGGGGGGGCACTGGGAGCGACTGGGGGGCACTGGGAGTGGATTACGAGGCACTAGGAAAAGCTGGGAGGGAACTGGGGGGCACTGGGAGGGAACTAGGGGGCACTGGGAGGGAACTAGTGGGCACTGGGAGTAACTGGGGGGCACTGGGAGCAACTGGGGGGCACTGGGAGTGAATTATGAGGCACTAGGAGAAGCTGGGAGGAGTTGGGAGGCACTGGGAGGGAACTGGGAGGGCGCTGGGAGCGACTGGGGGGCACTGGGAGTGGATTATGAGGCACTAGGGAGGGAACTGGGGAGCACTGGGAGGGAGTTGGGAAGCACTGGGAGAGGACTGAGAGGGAACTGGGAGGGGACTGGGAGCCACTGGGGGGCATTGGGAGCCACTGGGAGCTACTGGGAGAGGGTTATGAGGTGCTGGGAGGGAGTTGGGAGGCACTGGGAGGGAACTGGGGGGTACTGGGAGACACTGGGAGTGGATTATGAGGCACTGGGAACAGCTGGGAGGGGACTGGGGAGCACTGGGAGGGAGCTGGGAGGGAACTGGGAGCACTGGGAGGGCATGGGGAAGTATTGGGAAGGAGGAGTGAGGCACTGGAGGGGCACTGGGAGGTACTGGGAGCTCTGGGATGGTACAGGAGGGGACTGGGGGTCGCTGGGAGGGGACTGGGGGTCGCTGGGAGGGGACTGGGGGTCGCTGGGAGGGGACTGGGGGTCGCTGGGAGGCACTGGGAAGGAACTGGGGGTCACTGGGATGGACCTAGGAGCAACTGGGAGGGAACTGGAGGTAACCAGCGGAGCGAATAGGTAACTGGGAATGACTGGGAGGCGCTCGGAAGACACTGGGAGCAACTGGGAAGAGCCGGAGGGGGCGTGGGGGACAACTGGGAGGAGCTGGGAGGAGCTGGGAGGGGTGTAGGGGACAACTGGGAGGAGCTGGACGGGATTGGGAGCAACTGGTGGGGTGACGTCACCAGCGTCCCCATGGATGACGTCATCTCCAAGGGGATGACATCACCTCCCAACGGGGTGACGTCACCAATGTCCCCATGGGATGATGTCACCTCCCAATGGAATGACGTCATCGACGTCCCCATGGGATGACGTCATCTCCCAACGGGATGATGTCACTGGCGTCCCCATGGATGACGTCACCTCCCAATGGGATGACGTCACCAACGTCCCCATGGGGTGACACCATTGATGTCCCCACGGGATGACGTCATCTCCCAATGGGATGACGTCATCTCCCAATGGGATGACGTCACCTCCCAACGGGATGACGTCACCAATGCCCCTATGGGATGACACCATCGATGTCCCCATGGGATGATGTCATCTCCCCATGGGATGACGTCACCGACGTCCCCATGGATGACGTCATCTCCCAATGGGATGATGTCACCGACGTCCCCACGGGATGACGTCACCTCCCAGCAGGATGACGTCACCGGTGTCCCCACGGGATGACGTTGCGTCCCCACGGGGTGACACCATCGATGTCCCCACGGGATGACGTCACCTCCCAGCGGGATGACGTCACCGGCATCCCCACGGGATGACGTTGCGTCCCCACGGGGTGACACCATCGATGTCCCCATGGGATGACGTCATCTCCCAACGGGATGACGTCACCAACCCCGCGGGGGGTCACGTGACCGCTGTCCCCGCCCCCCCCCCCAGCTGGCGGAGCTGCAGGACAAGGCGACGTCGGCCGAGACCAAGGTGCTGGAGATGGGCACCACGGTGGAGGGGCTGCAGTGGGACAGCGCCAAGCTCCGCAAGCGCGAGGGGCGCCTGGACCGCCACCTGGCCGAGGCGCTCGAGCAGGTGCCACCGCGTCCCCGACGTCCCCTTGGTCACCCCCCCGCAACCCCGGACCCCTCGGTGGCCCCCGTGGACCCCACGTGCTTCGGGTCCCCCCCCGTGTCCCTTGGGGTCACTCTACGGGACTTGGGTCGCGTCGCGTTCCTTGAGGTCCTCCCATGTCCCTTGGGGTCGTTTGGGTCTCGTGATGTCACTTGAGGTCCCCCAGTGTCCCCGCGTGTCCCTTGTGATGTCACTTGGGCCTTGTGACGTCACTTGGGGTCACTTTGGTCTCGTGACGTCACCTGGGGTCGCTCTACGTCACTTGGGTCGCGTCGCGTTCCTTGAGGTTCTCCCATGTCCGTTGGCGTCCCTTGGGTCTTGTGACGTCACTTGGGGTCACGTGGGTCTCCTGATGTCACTTGAGGTCCCCCAGTGTCCCCCTGTGTCCCTTATGACGTCACTTGGGTTTCCTTGGGTCTTGTGATGTCACTTGAGTCTTGTGATGTCACTTGGGGTCGTTCTACGTCACTTGGGTCGCATCGCGTTCCTTGGGGTTTTCCCATGTCCCTTGGCGTCCGTTGGGTCTTGTGACATCACTTGGGGTCATTTGGGTCTCGTGATGTCACTTGAGGTCCTCCCATGTCACTTGGGGTCATGTAGGTCTTGTGACGTCACTTGGGGTCACCTTGGTCTCGTGATGTCACTTGGGGCCGCTCTACATCACTTGGGTCGCATCGCGTTCCTTGAGGTCCTCCCACGTCCCTTAGGGTCATTTGGGTCTTGTGACGTCACTTGGGGTCACGTATGTCTCCTGATGTCACTTGAGGTCCCCCAGTGTCCCCCCGTGTCCCTTGTGACGTCACTTGGGCCTTGTGATGTCCCTTGGGGTCGCTCTTCGTCACTTGGGTCGCCTCGCGTTCCTTGAGGTCATCCCATGTCCCTTAGGGTCATTTGGGTCTTGTGACGTCATTTGGGGTCATTTGGGTCTCGTGATGTCACCTGAGGTCCTCCCATGTCCCTTGGGGCTATGCGGGTCTCCTGATGTCACTTGAGGTCCCCCCATTGGCCCCCCCACGTCACTTGGGGCCGTTCTACGTCACTTGGGTCACGTCATATCACTTGAGGTTCTCCTGTCTCGTGACGTCACTTGGGTCTCATGACGTCACTTGGGTCTCGTGACGTCACTTGGGGTCGCTCTACATCACTTGTGTCCCACGATGTCACTTGAGGCCCCCCCCCGTGTCACCCACGTGTCCCTCGGGGTCCCTCTGCCGCCCTTGGGTCCCTCTGTGCCACCGGGGTCCCTCCACGTCATTTGGGGTCTCCACTTGGGTCCCCTCTTGCCACTTCTCGCCCCTGCTGTTTTTGGTGTCCCCAACGTCCCCTCGGTGTCCCCAACGTCCCCTCGGTGTCCCCAACGTCCCCTCGGTGTCCCCAACGTCCCCTCGGTGTCCCCAACGTCCCCTTGTCCCTCCCCAGCTCACCTCGGGTTCCTACGGCTCCGGCAGCTCCGGGGGCTTCCAGGGGGGACAGATCACGCTCAGCATGCAGAAGGTGAGGGGGGGACGGGGAGTTTGGGGGGTCTGGGGGGGGGCTCGAAGGGTTTTGGGGGGCCCGGAGGGGCTTGGGGGGACCCTGAGGGGCTCTTGGGGGGTTTGGGGGGGGATTTGGGGAGCCCTGAGGAGCTCATGGGGGATCTTGGGGGGGGGGGTTGTGGGATCTTGAGGGGTTTTGGGGGACCCTGAGGGGCTCTTGGAGGGTTTTGGGGGGACCTTGAGGGGGTTTTGGGGGATGCTGAAGGTGTTGGGGGGACCCTGAGGGGCTCTTGGAGGGTTTTGGGGGGCCTTGAGGGGCTCTTGGAGGATTTGGGGGGGATTTTGAGGGGATTTGGGGATCCTGAAGGGGTTGGGGGGACCCTGAGGGGCTTTCCAAGGGTTTGGGGAGGATTCGGGGTGCCCTGAGGAGCTCTTAGAGGGTTTTGGGGGGATCTTGAGGGGTTTTGGGAGACCCTGAGGGGCTCTTGGAGGGTTCTGGGGGGCCTTGAGGAGCTCTTGGAGGGTTTGGGGTGGATTTGGGGGACCTTGAGGATCTCGTGGGGGATCTTGGTGGGGTTGGTGGGATCTTGAGGGGGGTTGGGGGACCCTGGGCCGGGTTTGGGGCCCTTAAGGGGTGGGGTTGTTGGGTTTGGGGGTGACCCCCTGCTTTTGGGCCCCCCCAGTTTGAGATGCTGAACGCGGAGCTGGAGGGGAACCAGGAGCTGGCCAACAGCCGCATGGCCGAGCTGGAGAAGCTGCAGCAGGAGCTCCAGCAGGCCGTGCGGGGCCACGAGCGCCTCAAGGTGACACCGGGGGGGGGCGTTGGGGACACCGGGGGGCATTGGGACACCGGGGGGGGAGTTGGGGACACGGGGATATGCGGGGTAGCAGGGGGGTGGGAGATGCTGGAGGACCTCAAGGACGTCGTGAACGTTGGGGACATCGTAAATATCGGGGGTGTCGTCAACGTTGGGGACGTCAACGTTGGGGACAGGACGAACGGTGGGGACATCGTAAATATTGGGGACATTGTAAATATTGGGGAAATGGTGGATGTTGGAACTCCGGGGACATGGGGAACGTTGGGGACGGGGCAAACGCTGGGGACATGGGGAACGTTGGGGACATCGTGAACGTTGGGGTTGTTGTAGATACGGGGGACATCACGAGCGTTGGGGACGTGGTAAATATTGGGGACGTCGCGAATGTTGGGGACACCACAGATACTGGGGACACTGGGGACGTTGGGAATGTTGGAACCTTGGGGACGTGGTGGGCGTTGGGGACATTGTAGGTACTGGGGACGTCGTGAATGTTGGGGACATGGCGAATGTTGGGGACGTCGCAGATGTTGGGGACGTCGTGAACGTTGGAGTGTTGGGGACGTGGCAGATTTTGGGGATGTCATGAACGTTGGGGACGTGGTGACCGTTGGGGATACCTAACTGTTGGAGATGTGAATGTTGGGGACATCGTAGGTGTTGGGGACGTTGGGGACGTGGCGAATGTTGGGGACGTGGCGAATGTTGGGGACGTCATAAATGTTGGGGACATCGTAAAAGTTGGAGGACGTTGGGGATGTCATGTACCTTGGGGGCGTCGTGGATGTTGGAACGTTGGGGACATCGTGCACGTTGGGGACATCGTGCACGCTGGGGACACGACGGGCGGTGACAACGCAGGGGACAAAAAGCCCTGTGGGGACTTGGGGCTGTCACCCCCACGAGGGGTACGGAGGCCCCAGCGGCCTCGAGGAGCCTGGTGGCACCCCAGTGCCCCGGGGCGAGCTGGGAGGGAGGAGGGGACATTTTGGGGACACGTCTGGACCCCACCCCCCCACACACAGGTGGCCCTGCGCTCGCTGCCGGAGGAGGCGGTGAAGGAGACGCTGGAGTACAAGGTGCTGCAGTCCCAGTTCTCCCTGCTCTACCACGAGAGCCTCCAGGTGAAGACGCAGCTGGACGAGGCCCGCGCCCTCCTCCTGGCCACCAAGAACAGCCACCTGCGCCACATCGAGCACATGGAGGTGAGGGGGCGCGTCCCCGGGGTGTCCCCACGGCGTCCCCAGCTGCCCTCCGGGCTTCTCGGGGACGTCCGCTAGGTCCTGGGGGGATGTGGGTTGGTGCGGCGGGTGACTTTTGGCCATCCAAGATGGCCACCTGTGTCATACGGGGACCGTGGGGGTTGGTTTTGGTGGCCCCAAGATGTTCTCGGGGGGGTTCTGAAGGTCCTGGGTGGTCCCAAAATGTTCTTGGGGGGGTCTGAAGGTCCTGGGGGGCGGGGGGTGTCGTGGCACCCAAGTGTTGGCCATCCAAGATGGCCGCCTGCGTCATACTGGGACCGTGGGGGTTGGTTTTGGTGGCCCCAAGATGTTCTCGGGGGGGTTCTGAAGGTCCTGGGGGGTGGGGGGTGTCATGGCACCCAAGTGTTGGCCATCCAAGATGGCCGCCTCCATCATAGTGGGACCGTGGGGGTTGGTTTTGGTGGCCCCAAGATGTTCTCAGGGGGTTCTGAAGGTCCTGGGTGGCCCCAAAATGTTCTCGGGGGGGGGGGGTCTGAAGGTCCTAGGGGGCATGGGGCGTCACAGCACCCAACTGTTGGCCATCCAAGATGGCCGCTGCCATCACATGGAGGACGCGGAGGTTGGGCTTGGGGTGTTGGGGGGGGTCACAGGGCCTCGTGTCCCTCGTCACGTGTCCCCCACGTCCTCCGTGTCCTCTGTGTCCTCCTTGTCCTCCATGTTCCCTGTGTCCTCCGTGTCCTCCGTGTCCTCTTCATCCCTCAACGTCCTCCATGTCCCTCCTGTCTCCCCGTGTCCTTCACGTCTCCCGTGTCCCCTGCGTCCTCCTCCTCCCTCCGTGTCCCTCCGTGTCCTCCACGTCCTCCATATTCCCGATGTTCTCCTCATCCCTTCCCATCCTCCATGTTCACGTCCTCCATGTTCTCTACATCCTCCACGTCCTCTGTGTCCTCCTTATCCCTCCATGTCCTCCATGTTCCCTCTATCCTCAATATCCTCCACGTCCTCCATGTCCTCCTCGTTCCCTCCATCCTCGACATCTTCTGTGTCTTCCGCGCGTCCTCCACGTTCCCTCCTCCGCGTCCTCCACGTTCCCTCCTCCGCGTCCTCCACGTTCCCTCCTCCGCGTCCTCCACGTTCCCTCCTCCGCGTCCTCCACGTTCCCTCCTCCGCGTCCTCCACGTTCCCTCCTCCGCGTCCTCCACGTTCCCTCCTCCGCGTCCTCCACGTTCCCTCCTCCGCGTCCTCCACGTTCCCTCCTCCGCGTCCTCCACGTTCCCTCCTCCGCGTCCTCCACGTTCCCTCCTCCGCGTCCTCCACGTTCCCTCCTCCGCGTCCTCCACGTTCCCTCCTCCGCGTCCTCCACGTTCCCTCCTCCGCGTCCTCCACGTTCCCTCCTCCGCGTCCTCCACGTTCCCTCCTCCGCGTCCTCCACGTTCCCTCCTCCGCGTCCTCCACGTTCCCTCCTCCGCGTCCTCCACGTTCCCTCCTCCGCGTCCTCCACGTTCCCTCCTCCGCGTCCTCCACGTTCCCTCCTCCGCGTCCTCCACGTTCCCTCCTCCGCGTCCTCCACGTTCCCTCCTCCGCGTCCTCCACGTTCCCTCCTCCGCGTCCTCCACGTTCCCTCCTCCGCGTCCTCCACGTTCCCTCCTCCGCGTCCTCCACGTTCCCTCCTCCGCGTCCTCCACGTTCCCTCCTCCGCGTCCTCCACGTTCCCTCCTCCGCGTCCTCCACGTTCCCTCCTCCGCGTCCTCCACGTTCCCTCCTCCGCGTCCTCCACGTTCCCTCCTCCGCGTCCTCCGTATCATCTGTGTCCTCCTCGTGTCCTCCTCATCTCTCCATCCTCCGTGTCCTCCACGTCCCTCCCCGTGTCCTCCACGTCCTTCCTCGTCCCTCCTCATCCTCCTCGCCCCCCTCCTTGCAGAGTGACGAGCTGGGGGTGCAGAAGCGGCTGCGGACGGAGGTCATCCAGCTGGAGGACACGCTGGCCCAGGTGCGCAAGGAGTACGAGATGCTGCGCATCGAGTTCGAGCAGAACCTGGCGGCCAACGAGCAGGCGGGTGAGGCCCACGGCGCGGCCCCGGGACGCTCTGGGCCCTCTTCGTCTCCTCTCTATGACCCCACCCAACACCAACATGGCGGTTGGAGGCCTTTGGGTTGGTCCTCCACCCTCTCCATGGTCCCACCACCCATAGAGACGCTCTGGTCCCTCTTCCCGTGCTCTCTATGATCCCACCCAACACCAACATGGCGGTTGGAGGCCTTTGGGTTGGTCCTCCACCCTCTCCGTGGTCCCACCACCCGTAGAGACGCTCTGGTCCCTCTTTGCCCGCTCTCTCTGACCCCACCCAGCACCAAGGGGGGGAAGGGGGGGTTGTGGGGTCCCCCCCTCACCCCCCTGAAACTTTTTGGGGTCCCCCCCCCAGGCCCCATCAACCGCGAGATGCGCCACCTGATCAGCAGCCTGCAGAACCACAACCACCAGCTGAAGGGCGACGTGCAGCGCTACAAGCGCAAGCTGCGGGAGGTGCAGGCCGAGATCAACAAGGTGGGCGGGGCCTCTAGGGGCGGGGCCTGAATGGGTGGGGCTTAGCGGGGTGGGGCTTAGCGGGGTGGGTCTCGGGGCAAGGCAGCGCCCCACTGCTGCCCCTTTGGTGGTGGTGCGGCGGCGTTGCCCCTTTAAGTGGGTGGGGTGGGGGTGGGGGGGTGTGGCCAGCCCCTGGGAGGGGATTGGGTGGCTGGCGGAAGGGGGCGGGGCCTTAAAGCAGCACCGGTGGGGCCCACCGCCATGGTTGGTGGAAGGGGAGCATTGCCCCTTTAAGAAGGGAGGAGTTACAGGGAAGGGGCGGGGCCTGGGATTGGGTGGGGTTGTACAAAGGGGGTGGGGCTTAAGGGTGGGGGTGGGGGCTTAAAAGGGCAATGCCATTGACTGGTGGGTGGGCCCCATTGAAGGAATGGTGATGGGAGGAGCCTGCTTCAAGGGGAAGGGGCCTTGTTAATGGGTGTGGCCTTAAAAGGGCAACATCGCTGGTTGGTGGGGTGGGCCCACTTAAAACCTGGGGGCTGCCCCTTTAAGAAGTGGGCGGAGCTCCTTAAAATAGACACCGGGGGGGGGGGGGGGTTGTCTTAAAAAGGCTTTGCCACAGAGAGCGGGGTGGGCCCACCGCCACTTCTTAAAAGGGCCACACCACCTTTCTGTGTGGGCGTGGTTCTCACTGACTCCTCCCCTCTCCCCCAGCTCCGCCTCCAAGCCAGCGGCGCCCCGCCCCCCGCGGGCCCCGCCCCGCCTCCTCCCCCTCCCCCATCTGCCTCCACCTCTGCCCCCTCCGCCCCCCCAGAGGAGCCCCCTCCTGGCGGGGGCGGAGCCACCCCAGGCCCCGCCCCCGTTAAAGAAGAAGAGGGCGGGGCCCCGCCAGGCCCCGCCGCCCCAGAACCCAAGCGGGAGGGGGCCCCGGCGGCCACAACACCCGCCCCCGTCGAGGCGATCCCCCCGCCCCGGCGGCCGGCCGAGGAGGAGGAGCCCCCCGCTCCCGCCCCCACCCCCGCCCCTCCCCCTCCGCAGCCCCCTCCCCCGCCCCGCGTCAAGGAGCCCCCCCCCACCCCCCTCCCCCGCCCCGGGGCGTCCCGGGGGGGTCCCGAGAGGGAGCGGGCGCGGGAGCGGGAGCGGGAACGCCCCAAGGGGCCCCCCGACGAGCCCAAGAAGAAGGACTCGGAGGTGCTCAAGCAGCTGCGGGGCGAGCTCAAGTGAGGGGGGGTCCCTCGGGGGGGTGATTTGGGGGGGTGGCGGGGTTTTTTTTGGGGGGGTTATGGGGGTTTTGGGGGGATTTGGGGGGGCTGTCAGCAGGGTATCGGAGGTCTGGAGTGGGATTTTGGGGGTTTTGGGGGATTGGGGGCAATTTGGGGGGTTATTGAGGTTTGGGGGGGCTGGGGGGGTGATTTGGGGGGTATCTGTTTTTTTTTGGGGAGGGTTACGAGGGCGTTATTGGGGTTTTGGGGGGATTTCGGGGGCTGTCAGTGGGGTATCAGTGGTATATAGGGGGTTATGGGGGTGGTGGGGGGCGGTTTTGGGGGCGGGGGGGAAATTTGGGGGGCTGTTGAGGTTTTGGGGTGCCTGGGGGGGCAATTTGGGGGGTATTGGGGTTTTTTGGGGGGCGTTATGGGGGTTTTGGGTGGATTTGGGGGGGTGTCAGTGGGGTATTGGTGGTCTCGAGCGGGATATGGGGAGGTTTTGGTGTCAGTTTTTGGGGTTTTAGCGTCAGTTTTTGTTTTCTTTGGTGTCATTTTTGGTTTTTTTGGTGTCAGTTTTGGGGATTTTGGTGTCAGTTTTTGGGGTTTTGGTGTTGGTTTTGGGGGTTTTGGCGTCAGTTTTGGTTTTTTTTTGGTGTCATTTTTGGTTTTTCTGGTGTCATTTTAGGGGATTTCGGTGTCGGTTTTGGTATTACTGGGGGCAGTTTTGACGCTTTTTAGGGAACCCCGGCGTACCATAGGCTATGCAAATGACATGCAAATGGATCTAACGTATGCTAATGATATGCAAACGAGCAGGAAGGCACAGGAGAGCCAGAAGGAGATGAAGTTACTGCTGGACATGTACAAGTCGGCGCCCAAGGAGCAGCGCGACAAGGTGCAGCTGATGGCGGCCGAGAGGAAGAGCAAGGCCGAGGTGAGGCTGGGGGGGGGGGGGGGGGGGCCCTTAACGAGACGCAATTAGGCCTTAACGAGGAATTAACGAGGCGTTAACGGGCAGGCGGAGGAGCTGCGGGGCCGGGCGCGGGAGCTGGAGGAGCGGGAGCGGCGCGAGAGCAAGAAGCTGGCGGACGAGGAGGCGCTGCGGCGCCTGCGCCAGGCCGAGGAGCAGATCGAGCACCTGCAGCGCAAGCTGGCGGCCACCAAGCAGGTGGGCGGGGCTTGGGGGCGGTGGGCGGGGCCTAGAGGGGCGGGGGCACTTGTGGGCGGGGCTTAAAGGGGTGGGC
The DNA here is from genome assembly GCF_964211835.1 of Anser anser. NCBI lineage: Eukaryota > Metazoa > Chordata > Aves > Anseriformes > Anatidae > Anser > Anser anser. Next base: position 83,209 of record NC_139755.1, read on the forward strand.
GGGGCTTAAAGGGGTGGGCGGGGCCACTGGTGGGCTGGTCATGGAGTGGGCGGGGCTTAAAGGATGGGTGGGGTTACGGGGTGGGCGATGGTACGGGGCGGGGCTAAACGGGGTGGGCGGGGCCTAGACGAGTGGGTGGGGCTTGTAGGAAAGGGGCGGGGCCTTTTAGAAGGGGGCGGGGCCTTAGAGGACAGGGAAAGGCATAGGGAAAGAGGGCAGGGGTTTCCAATAGGGACCGGCGGGCGGGGCTTATGACGTCACAGGCCTGTTGTGTATCCTCACGCGTGCCTCCAGTGACGTCATAGGCCTGGTTCGTGACGTCACGGGCCTGGTTCGTGACGTCACGGGCCTGGTTCGTGACGTCACGGGCCTGGTTTGTGACGTCGCCGGCGCGTCGGGGCCGCGCGTGCGGTAGAGAAGGGAACGCCGGCGTCGGCGCCGCGGGGCCCGTGCCGTTCTGGGCCTCATCCACTGACGTCACGGGCCTCATCCGCTGACGTCACGGGCCTTTCCGCTGACGTCCCGGCGGCCGCCCTGTCGCCCCCCCCGGGCAGGAGGAGGAGGCGCTGCTGTCGGAGATGGACGTGACGGGCCAGGCCTTCGAGGACATGCAGGAGCAGAACCTGCGGCTGCTGCAGCAGCTGCGCGAGAAGGACGACGCCAACTTCAAGCTGATGTCGGAGCGCATCAAGGCCAACCAGATCCACAAGCTGCTGCGCGAGGAGAAGGACGAGCTGGCCGAGCAGGTCCTCGCCCTCAAGGCGCAGGTAGGGGACGGGGAGGGGCGGGGGGGGGAAGGACCGGGGGGGGGCGCGTTGGCGCGGAGGGGGACCCGGAGCTTCCGGGAGCTCAAGGGTCCGAGGTGGTGGAGAGCCAAATATCCAAATATTAGGGTTGAGGAGCCGGGCCTCCAAGGTGGAAGCCCAAGGGTCCAAGGTGGTGGAGACCCAGGTGTTAGGGCTGAGGACACCCAAGGGTCCGAGGTGGAGGACACCCAAGGGTCCAAGGTGGTGGAGACCCAGATGTCTGGGAGGAGGACACCCAAGAGTCTTAGGTGGAGGACATGCAATTACCCATGGTGGTGGGAGACCCAGATGCTTGGGTTGAGGACACCCAAGGGTCCAAGGTGGTGGACACCCAAATGCTTGGGATGAGGAGACCCAAGTGTCCGAGGTGGAGGACACCAAGTGTCTAAGGTGGTGGGGTCCCAGATGTTTGGTCTGAGGACACCCGAGGGGCCAAGGTGGTGGAGACCCAGATATCTGAGATGAGGACACCCAAGGGTCCAAGGTCATAGAGACCCAAATATCAGGGCTGAGGACACCCAAGGGTCCGAGGTGGAGGACGCCCAAGGGTCTAAGGTGGTGGAGACCTAGATATCAGGGCTGAGGGCGCCCAAGCGCTGAAGATGGTGGAGACCCAAGGGTCCAAGGTGGTGGGGACCCAAATGCTTGGGATGAGGACCCCCAAGGGTCTGAGGTGGTGGAGACCCAAATATCAGGGGTGAGGATCCAGGTGTCCAAGGTGGAGGACACCCAAGTGTTCAAGGGGGTGGAGACCGAGATGTTTGGGCTGAGGACACCCAAGTGTCCAAGGTCGTAGAGACCCAAATATCAGGGCTGAGGACACCCAAGGGTCCAAGGTGGAGGACACCCAAGAGTCCAAGGTGGTGGAGACCCAGATGTCTGGGACGAGGACACCCAAGTGTCCAAGGTCGTAGAGACCCAAATATCAGGGCTGAGGACACCCAAGGGTCCAAGGTGGAGGAGACCCAAGTGCCCAAGGTGGAGGACACCCAAGGGTCTAAGGTGGTGGAGAACCTGGTATTTGGGATGAGGACACCCAAGTGTTGAAGGTGATGGACACCCAAGTGTCCAAGGTGTTGAAGACCCAGATGTTTGGGTCGAGGCCACCTATGGGTCCAAGGCGGTGGAGACCCAAGTGTCCAAGGCGGTGGAGACCCAAGTGTCCAAGGCGGTGGAGACCCAAGCATCCAAGGCGGTGGACACCTAACTATCAGGGCTGAGGGACACCTGAGCGTCCGTGGTGGAAGGCCACCCAAGGGTCCACGCGCGGAGGAGCCCCCGGGGGGTGCGAGGCACCCACGGCGCTGGCTCGGTGCGCCGGCAGGTGGACGCGCAGCTGCTGGTGGTGCAGAAGCTGGAGGAGAAGGAGCGGGTGCTGCAGAGCAGCCTGGCCTCGGTGGAGAAGGAGCTGGCGCTGCGCTCGCAGGCCCTGGAGCTCAACAAGAGGAAGGTGAGGACCCGGGAGGGGAACGGGGGGACGCGGCCCCCCGGGGTGGGGGTGGGGGTTGGGGACCCGGGGGTGGGGGTTGGGGACAGCCAGGTGGCGAGGAGCGAGGGGACGCAGCCCTGTGGGACGCAAGGGACGTGGGTGGCCATCATGAAGGGACCCAACCCTATAGGACCTAGGGGATGTAGGTGGCCATCACGAGGGGACCCAGGTGGCCATCAAGAAGGAACCCAACCCTATAGGACGTAGGGGACATGGGTGGCCATCATGAAGAGACCCAACCCTATAGGACCTAGGGGATGTAGGTGGCCATCATGAAGGGACCCAACCCTATAGGACCCAAGGGACATGGGTGGCCATCACGAGGGGACCGAAGTGGCCATCATGAAGGGACCCAACCCTATGGGATCTAGGGGACATGGGTGGCCATCATGAGGAGACCCAAGTGGCCATCATGAAGGGACCCAACCCTATAGGACCCAAGGGACGTGGGTGGCCATCACAAGGGGACCCAAGTGGCCATCATGAGTGGACCCAACCCTATAGGACCTAGGGGATGAGGGTGGCCATCACGAGGGGACCCAGGTGGCCATCATGAAGGGACCCAACCCTATAGGATGTAGGGGATGTGGGTGGCCATCACGAGGGGACCCAACCCTATTGGACCCAAGGGACTTGGGTGGCCATCACGAGGGGACCCAGGTGGCCATCATGAAGGGACCCAACCCTATAGGATGTAGGGGATGTGGGTGGCCATCACGAGGGGACCCAACCCTATTGGACCCAAGGGACTTGGGTGGCCATCACGAGGGGACCCAGGTGGCCATCATGAAGGGACCCAACCCTATGGGACTCAAGGGACGTGGGTGGCCATCATGAGGAGACCCAAGTGGCCACCATGAAGGGACCCAACCCTATGGGAACTGGGTGCCCATCATGAGGGGACCCAGCCCTATGGGGCCCAGCACAAGGGGACCCAACCCTATGAGACCAGGGTGCCCAGGCCAAGGGGACCCGACCCTATGGGGCGCAAGACGAGGGGACCTGACCCTATGGGACCCGGGACAAGGGGATCCGTCCCCATGGGACCTGGGTGCCCACCACAAGGGGACCCAACCCTATGGGACCTGGGTGCCCAGGACAAAGGGACCCGACCCTATGGGACCTGGTTGCCCACCACAAGGGGACCCGGCCCTATGGGACCCGACCCTATGGGACCTGGGTGCCCAGGACAAAGGGACCCAACCCTATGGGACCCGACCCTATGGGACCTGGTTGCCCACCACAAGGGGACCCGGCCCTATGGGACCCGACCCTATGGGACCTGGGTGCCCAGGACAAGGGGACCCAACCCTATGGGACTTGGCTGCCCATCACAAGGGGGCCCAACCCTATGGGACCTGGGTGCCCAGGACAAGGGGACCCAATCCTATAGGGTCCAAGACAAGGGGACCCGGCCCTATGGGACCCAACCCTATAGAACCCAGGTGCCCAGGACAAGGGGACCCGACCCTATGGGACCCAACCCTATAGAACCCAGGTGCCCAGGACAAGGGGACCCGACCCTATGGGACCCAACCCTATAGAACCCAGGTGCTCAGGAGAGGGGGACCCGACCCTATGGGACCCAACCCTATAGAACCCAGGTGCCCAGGAGAAGGGGACCCGACCCTATGGGACCCAACCCTATAGAACCCAGGTGCCCAGGACAAGGGGACCTGACCCTATGGGGCCCATCACAAGGGAACCCAACCCTACGGGACCTGGGGGCCCTCGGGACCCCGGTGACCCCCCCTGTTCCCACCCCCCCCCCGCAGGCGGTGGAGGCGGCGCAGCTGGCCGAGGACCTGCGGGCGCAGGGGGAGCACGTCCAGGCCCGGCTGCGGGAGCTGCAGGCCTGTGCTGCCGAGAACCGGGCGGCCAAGGACAAGGAGTCCCTCAGCCTCAAGAGGGCCCAGGTGGGCGCCTATGGGATCCATGGGGGGGTGGGGCTCGGGGGTGGCCGGGAGGCCGGTACGGGGGGCTGGGGGGTGTGCAAGAGACCCTATGGCACCCTGTGGGGCCCTTATGGCACCCTATGGGCCCCTTATGGCACCCTATGGGCCTCCTATAGCACCCTATAGGTCTCCTATGGCAATCTATAGGTCTCCTATAGCACCCTATAGGTCTCCTATGGCACCCTATAGGTCTACTATAGCATTCTGTAGGTCCGTAGCCCCCCCCATAGGTCTTCTATAGCACCCTATAGACCATCTATAGCACCTTGTAGGTCTTCTGTAGCATCCTATAGACCACCTACAGCACCTAATAGGCTTTCTGTAGGACCTGATAGACCATCTATAGCACCCTATAGTTCTATAATGTTCTATAGACCACTAATAGCACCCTATAGGCATTCGATACCACTCTATAGATCGTCTGTAGCCCCTATAGGTCTCCTGTAGCATCTTATAGGTCTCTATAGCACCCTATAGACCATCTATAGCACCCTATAAGTTTTCTGTGGCACCCTATGGCCTTCCTATAGCACCCTGTAGGCTTTCTATAGGCCTGCAGACCCTCTATAGCACCCTATAGGTCTTCTATAGCATTCTATAGATGGTCAGTAGCACCCTATACGTCTCCTATAGCACCTTATAGGCTTTTTTTGGTACCCTATAGGCTTTTTATGGCACTCTGTAGCTCTCCTATAGCACTTATAGGTCTCCTATAGCACTTAGGTGGGCTCTGTAGGGGTCCTGGGGGATCCTATGGATGCTGTGGGGCAATGTAGGCTATTTAGAGGGGGTTTAAGGGGCTGTATGGTGGTGCTCAGGGGGCTGTATGGGACTCTATAGCGTCCCTACAGCACCTTATGGGCCTATAGGGGTCCTGGTGGGGCACGTGGGTGGTGTGGGGTACTATAGGGTGCTCAGGGTGGGGGGTTAAGGGGCTCTATAGGGTGCTGTGGGAGCCCTACAGCGTGCCCGGGGGCTTCTATGGGGCTCTATAGGAGCCACGCAGCACCCTATAGGGATCTGGGGGGGGATCTATGGGTGCTATAGGGTGCTTGGGGAAAGGTTAAGGGGCTCTATGGGTGCTATGGAGCCCTATGGGGGTCTTACAAGACCCTATAGGACCTTTAGGGGGGTCTGTGTGGCCCTATAGGGACTCAGGATGACCTTACAGTGGCTCTGGGGGGACCTGAAGAGCCCCTATAAGGGGTCTGCGGGCACCTATAGGGACTCCGGGGGGGTCTTTAAGGGTCTGTGGGACCCATAGGGGTTCTGTGGGGTGCTATAGGGGCTCTACAGCAGCTCCTCTAGGGCCCATAGGATCCTGTAGGGGGTCCACAGGGACCTATAGGGGGGCTGTGGGGACCTATAGAGGGTCTGGGAGACCTATCGGGGGTCTATAGGGGCTCTGGGGGGACCTGTAGGGGGTCTGGGGGTCCTATAGGGGGGTGTGGGGACCTATAGGGGGTCTGGGGGCACCTATAGGAGATCTGGGGGGCTCTGAAGGCGGCAAATTTGGGCCTCTGGGGGTCCCTATCGGGGCCCTATGGGGCATATGGGCTCTGTAGGGGTCGGGGGGCACCCATGGGTGCTGTGGGTCAGCCCCCCCCCCCCCCCCCCCCCCCCCCCCCGCAGGAGGAGCTGTCGCGGCTGCGGCGGAAGCTGGAGAAGCAGCGGAAGGTGGAGGTGTACGCCGACGCCGACCAGATCCTCCAGGAGGAGATCAAGGAGTACCGGGTGCTGTGCCAGGAGCACCCATGGGTGCTGGGGGGGGGTGGGGAGGGGCATGGGTGGGATGGGAGGACCTTGGGTGGAGGTTGGAGGGACGTAGATGGGGCTGGAGGACCTTGGGGATGGGTTGGGGCACCCATGGGTGGGGCTGGAGGACCTTGGGGTTGGGTCGTAGCACCCACGGGTGGGCTTGGGGGGCTTTGCGTGGGGCTGGAGGACCTTGAGTGGGGCTGGAGGACCTTGGGGTTGAGGTGTAGCACCCATGGGTGGGGTTGGAAGGACTTGGGTGGAGGTTGGAGGGACTTGGGTGGGGCTGAGAGACCTTGGGGTTGGGTTGTAGCACCCACGGGTTGGGTCGTAGCACCCATGGGTGGGGTTGGAAGGCTCTTGGGGTGATCTTGGAGGACCTTAGATGGGGCTGGAGGACCTTGGGGTTGAGTTGCAGCACCCATGGGTGGGGTTGGAGGACCTTGGGTGGCGCTGGAGGACCTTCAGGTTGAGTTGTAGCACCCATGGGTGGGGCTGGAGGACCTTGGGTGGGGTTGGAGGACCTTGGGGTTGGGTCCTAGCACCCATGGGTGGGGCTGGAGGACCTTGGGGTGGGGCTGGAGGACTTTGGGGTTGGGTCCTAGCACCCATGGGTGGTGCTGGAGGACCTTGGGTGGGGCTGGAGGACCTTGGGGTTGGGTCGTAGCACCCATGGGTGGAGCTGGAGGACCTTGGGTGGGGCTGGAGGACCTTGGGGTTGGGTCGTAGCACCCATGGGTGGGGCTGGAGGACCTTGGGGTTGGGTCCTAGCACCCATGGGTGGTGCTGGAGGACCTTGGGTGGGGCTGGAGGACCTTGGGGTTGGGTCGTAGCACCCATGGGTGGGGCTGGAGGACCTCAGATTAGGACGCAGAACCCTTTGCACGGACCTGAAGACCCGCGGCTGGGTCTGGAGAACCTCGCCTGGACCCGGGAGGACCTTTGGGTGCGGCGGGAGCACCCGCGGGTGCCCCGGCGGTGCTGACGGCCATCTTGCCCCGCCCCCCTCCCCCCCCCAGGCCCGCCTGACGTGCCCGTGCTGCAACGCCCGCAAGAAGGACGCCGTCCTCACCAAGTGCTTCCACGTCTTCTGCTTCGAGTGCGTCAAGAGCCGCTACGACACGCGCCAGCGCAAGTGCCCCAAGTGCAACGCCGCCTTCGGCGCCCACGACTTCCACCGCGTCTACATCAGCTGAGCCCCCGGGCCGCCCCCGGCACCCATGGGTGCTCCCCCACCATTCGCGGGTGCTCCCCGACCATCCCTGGGTGCTCTACGGTCAACGTTGGGTCTTGGAGGTTGGTCAACGCCACCCTGGAGGACCGTGGAACCCTTTGTGTGTGCGTTAGGTGAAGACCGTGGGCACCCGTGGGTGCTTCTTGACGTCGTGGGGTGCCCCAAGGCCACCCCCAGCACCCATGGGTGCTCCCCGACCATCCCTGGGTGCTCTCTGGTCAACGTTGGGTCTTGGAGGTTGGTCAACGCCACCCTGGAGGACCACGGAACCCTTTGTACCTGTGTTCGATGAAGCCCACGGTGGTCCTTGAGCACCCATGGGTGGTTGTTGACATCGTGGGGTGCCCCAAAGCCACCCCCAGCACCCATGGGTGCGCCCCAACCATCAACGGGTGCTCTACGGCTAACGTTGGGTCTTAGAGGTTGGTCAACGCCACCCTGGAGGACCGCAATTGGCTTTGCATCGGCATCAGTTGAACCCCAGGGTGCCCCATGACACCCATGGGTGTCCCCCTGCACCCATGGGTGCCCCCCGGTGACCGACGGGTGCTGTGGCCCTGCCCCCTGCCCCTCCCCCCCCCCCAATAAAGTGCTTGGAGCCGTAGGTGTGGCTGCGCGTGGCCTCCTTGGGGGGGGGGGTGAGACCATAGAGAGGGGGGAAGAAGGGCCAGAGGGGCTGCGGGGCCATAGAGACCGGGGAGGTGGGCTAGAGTGTCCCGTGGGCACGTGGGGCCGTGCTGGCAACCATAGAGAGGTGGAGGACTTCAAACCATAGAGTGCTGGAGGACCTCCCTTCTAGCACGGTTTAATGGAAGACCATAAAGACTGGAGGACTTTCCTCCTAGAGAGTCCAAGCGGTGACCATAGAGACCTGGAGGACCTCCCTTCTAGCACGGTTTTAGTGGAAGACCATAAAGACTCGGAGGACTTTCTTCCTAGAGAGTCCAACCCGTGACCATAGAGACCTGGAGGACTTTTCCATGCAGTGACCATAGAGTCCTGGAGGACCTCCTTCCTAGAGAGTCTCCACAGTGACCACAGAGTCCCGGAGGACCTTTCTCCTAGAGAGCCCACCTCGTGACCATAGAGACCTGGAGGGCTGCCGAATGGAACCCAAGGGGTGACCATAGAGATCTGGAGGACCTTCTTCCTAGGGCGCCCACCCCGTAACCATAGAGATCTGGAGGACTTTCCTCCTAGAGAGTACAAGGGGCGACCATAGACAGCTGGAGGACCTCCCTCCTAGAAAGGCTGCCCGGTTGTTAGCGTAGCAACCACATAACCACCAAGTGATTCTATGAAGGTGCTTTATTCAGCGCTGGAAGCCGGGGCAGGTGCCCAAATCTGGCTTCAAGTCCCGTTACTTCCCAGCCGTTATTTATACATACAATATTGCGTCAGGTATACATATTCATTACAGGTTGCAACAGCAGCCTCGCACTCCATTCTAATTAGCTCCCCTCCCCTTTGCACATGCGTGGCGCACTCTGGTGGTCGTCCAGGTGGTCGTCCAGATGAAGTAAGGAGTCTTCCTCTCCGCTAAACTTTTCCCCTTTCTCACTCGACGCATGCTCCCTCCGCTCCTTGCTTCTGCTTCACCTCATTTCAGCGCTTCCAGGCCCTTATCCAAGGTCAGGCTGTACCTGTTCCCTCCCAGGGTTCCCCTTCAAAGATTCATTTGACTGCTCGGTATACTCCCTAAGTTTCCCAGTATACATAGATTATTTGATAATATGCTCCCTAAACTTCCCAGCATACATAAATTAATTGATAATGTAAGTACGTTCGGCAATGCTTAATTATACTGTATGACCCATCAGCTAAGAGACATTAATAAAACATCCATTCGATTCTCCCCAACGCTAACACGGTGACCATAGAGTCCCGGAGGACCTTTGTCCTAGCGAGTCCACGTAGTGACCATAGAGACGTGGAGGACCTCCTAATACAACCCAGGCAGTGACCATAGAGATGTGGAGGACCGCCCTCCTAGAGCGCCTTCCCGGTGACCACAGAATCCCGGAGGACCTTCCTAGAGCGCCCTCCCCGTGACCATAGAGTCCCGGAGGCCCTCCCTCCCAGAGAGTCCGCGGACTGACCATAGAGCCGTGGAGGACCTTTGTCTTAGAGCGCCCTCCCCGTGACCATAGAGTCTCGGAGGACCTTACTAGAACGCCCTCCTGGTGACCATAGAGTCTCGGAGGACCTCCGTCCCAGAGAGTCCGCGGCGTGACCATAGAGACCTGGAGGACCTCTGTCCTAGAGCGCCCTCCCCGCGACCACAGAGTCCCAGAGGCCCTCCCTCCCAGAGCGTCCACGTGGCGACCATAGAGACCTAGAGGACCTTTGTCCTAGAGCGCCCTCCCCGTGACCATAGAGTCTCGGAGGACCTCCCTCCTAGAGTCTACGCAGTGACCATAGAGACCTGGAGGACCTCTGTCCTAGAGCGCCCTCCCTGTGACCATAGAGTCCCGGAGGCCCTCCCTCCTAGAGAGTCCGCGGAGTTACCATAGAGTCGTGGAGGACCTCTGTCCTAGAGCGCCCTCCCGGCGACCATAGAGACCTGGAGGACCTCTGTCCTAGAGCGCCCTCCCGGCGACCATAGAGTCCCGGAGGACCGTCCTAGAGCGCCCCCTCCCCGAGCCCAGGACCCGTTC
>NC_139755.1:93304-116325 GCF_964211835.1 Anser anser
CCAGCACCCCCAAAATCCCCCGGTTTCACCCCAAATTTCCCCTGTTCCCCCCCCCAGTTTTTCATTTTGGCCCCGAAATCTTCGGTAGTGTCCCCAAAATGCTCGGGTTTCCCCTCAAAATCTGGCGGCGCCGAAACCTTCAATTTTACCCCAAAATCCCCCTTTTTCACCCCAAAATTGGGTCCGGCACCCCCAAAATCCCCCAGTTTCACCCCAAATTCTCCCCGTCCTCTCCCATTTTCTCGTTTTGACCCCAAAATCTTCAGTAGTGTCCCCAAAACACTGAAGTTTCCCTTCAAAATCTGGTGACCCCCAAAACCTTTATTTTTGCCCCAAAATCCCCCTTTTCACCCCCAAATCCCCCTTTTCACCCCAAAATCTCCTGATTTCCCTCCCCAAATTTTTTTATGTCCCAAAATTCTGTGATTTAACCCCAAAATCTCCCCATTCCACTCCCCAAATCCCATTTTTATCCTGCATCTCTCTGATTTCACCCCAAAATCCCCAGATTTCATTCCCAAATTGTATTTTTTCCCAAATCTCTGCGATTTCACCCCAAAATTCCCTGATTTCACTCCCCAAACCCCATTTCTATCCCAAATCTACCTGATTTCACCCAAAAATCCCCAGATTTCACTCCCAAATTCTATATTTTTCCCAAATCTCCAAAGTCTCCCCCCAAAATTTTCAGATTTAATTCCCAAATTCTCATTTTTCCCAAATCTCCTTGATTTCACCCCAAAATCTCCTGATTTTATTCCCCAATTTTTTCCCCAAATTCCCCGATTTCACCCAAAAATCTCCAGATTTCATTCCCAAATTCTTTTTTCCCAAATCTCTCTGATTTCACCCCAAAATCTCCAGATTTCATTCCCAAATTCTTTTTTCCAAATCTCTCTGATTTCACCCCAAAATCCCCAGATTTCATTCCCAAATTCTCTAATTTTCCCTAATCTTCTCTCCCCCCAAAATTTTCAAATTTCATTCCCAAATTCTCATTTTTCCCAAATCTCCCCGATTTCACCCCAAAATCCCCAGTTTTCGTTCCCAAATTCTCGTTTTTCCCAAATCTCTCCGATTTCACCCCTAAATTTCCAATTTTCATGCCCAAATTCTATTTTTTCCCAAATCTCCCTGATTTCACTCCAAAATTCCCAGATTTCATTCCCAATTTCTATATTCTTCCCAAATCTCCCCAATTTCACCCCAAAATCTCCACATTTCTTCCCAAATCCTATTTTTTCCCAAATCTCCCTGATTTCACCCCAGAATTCCCAGATTTCATTCCCAGTTTCTGTATTTTTCCCAAATCACCTCAATTTCACCAAGTTCCCAGATTTCATTCCCAATTTCTATTTTTTTCCCAAATCTCCCAATTTCACCCCCAAATTTCCAGCTTTCATTCCCAAATTCTTTTTTCCAAATCTCCCTGTTTCACCCCAAAATCTTTAGCTTTCATTCCCAAATTCTATTTTTTCCCAAATCTGCCTGATTTCACCCCAAAATTTGGCGATTTTGAATTAAATGTTTGGGGGTGCCCCAAAATTGCCTGATTTCACCCCAAAATGGTGCCCCCGCAGATGGGCTGGGGATGGTGACGCGCATCGCCTTCGCCTGGCTCCAGGGGTGAGCACTGGGGGCACTGGGACGGACTGGGAGGGACTGGGAGGGGTCACTGGGGGTACTGGGAGGGACTGGGAGCACTGGGAGGGGTCATTGGGCTTACTGGGAGGTACTGGGGGTTACTGGGAGGGGTCATTGTGGTTACTGGGAGTTACTGGGAGCACTGGTAGGGGTCATTGGGGGTTACTGGGAGGTACTGGGAGGTACTGGGAGGGGTCACTGGGGTTACTGGGAGGACTGGGAGGGACTATTGGGAGCACTGGGAGGTGAGACTGGTTGTCACTGGGAGCACTTGGGGTGTTACTGGGAGCAATGGGGCCTACTGGCCTATACTGGTTTATACTGGGCCATATTAGTTTGTACTGATCTATACTGGTATGTACTGGTCTATATTGGTCTGTAGCGGTCCATACTGGTCCATATTTATCTGTGCTGGTCTGTACTGGAGCATACTGGTTTATACTGGTCCATACTGGTCTATACTGGTTTGCACTGGATCATATTGGTCCATAGTGGTCCATACTGGTTTATAGTTGTCTATACTGGTTAGTACTGGTGCATACTGAGCTATACTGGCTTGGTTTGTACTGGTCTATATTGGGCCATACTGGTTTATGCTGGTCCATATTGGTTAGTACTGCTCCATACTGGTCTATACTGGTTTGTAGTGGTCTATACTGGCTAGTACTGGTCCATGCTGGGCTATACTGGTTTGGGTTGCACTGGCCCATACTGGTCTATATTGGGTCATGCTGGTTTATGCTGGTTGGTACTGGTTCATGTTGGTTGGTACTGGCCCATACTGACCTATACTGGTTCATACTGGTTTATACTGCTCCATACTGGTCTGTATTGGTTTATAGTGGTCTATATTGGCTACTACTGGTCCATATTGGTCTATACTAGTATGTGTTGTACTGGTCCATACTGGTCTATGTTGAGCCATGCTGGTCCGCACTGATCTATACTGGTCCATACTGGTCCGTACTGATCTATACCAGTCCATAGTGGTTTATATTGCTCCATACTGGTCTATATTGGTTTATAGTGGTCTATACTGGCTACTACTGGTCCATATTGGCCTATACTAGTTTGTGTTGTACCGGTCCATACTGGTTTATACTGGTCTGTACTGATCTATACCAGTCCATACTGGTTTATACTGGTCCATACTGGTCCGTACTGATCTATACTGGTCCATACTGGTTTATACTGGTCCATACTGGTCCCTCCTCCCCGCAGGCCCTCCCTGGACTGCGAGGCCAAGCAATGGCGGTGAGCGACCTCCCCCCCCCCCAAACCCCGCCCCCTTTGGTGGAGGCCCCGCCCCCTTGAGGCCCCGCCCCGTCACGTGACCTTGGCCCCGCCCCCCGCAGGCTGGCCGCTGACGTCATCAACGACCTGGGGCTGGTGCTGGAGCTGCTGGCGCCCGGCTGCGGGGGGGCGGGGCCGCTGCTGCTGGGGGCGGCGGCCATGGCCAAGGTGTGACGTCATAGGGGGCGGGGCCTCGCCGGGGGGCGGGGCCTCGGGTGGGGGCGGGGCTTGGGGTGGGAGGGGCGGGGTTTGGGGGCAGGGCTTGGGGTGGGGTTGGGGGCTGGGGGCGGGGCGTGATGTCAGGGGGCGGAGCTTGAGTGGAGGGGGCGGGGCTTCGGTGGTGGGGAGGGGTTAGGGCGGTACTGGGGGATACTGGGAGGACACTGGGGCGACGTCAGAGGGATGCTGGGGGGACTGGGGTGGGACTGGGAGGCACTGGGGTGGGAGTGAGTGGTACTGGGAGGCACTGGGAGGCACTGGGGTGTTACTGGGAGGCACTGGGTTGTTACTGGGAGGTACTGGGGTGTTACTGGGAGGCACTGGGAGGCACTGGGTGTTACTGGGAGGCACTGGGTGACACTGGGGTGGCACTGGGTGGCATCGAGGTGCCATCGGGGGCCACTGGGTGGCACTGGGATGTCACTGGGAGCTACTGGGGTGCCGTTACGGCGGCACTGGGAGGCACTGGGGTGGCACTGGGAGGCACTGGGGTGTTACTGGGAGGCACTGGGTGTTACTGGGAGGCATTGAGGTGCCGTCGGGGGCCACTGGGTGGCACTGGGATGGCACTGGGAGCTACTGGGGTGCCGTTGCGGCGGCACCGGGAGGCACTGGGTTGTTACTGGAAGGTACTGGGGTGTTACTGGGAGGCACTGGGAGGCACTGGGTGTTACTGGGAGGCACTGGGTGACACTGGGGTGGCACTGGGTGGCATCGAGGTGCCGTCGGGAGCCACTGGGTGGCACTGGGATGTCACTGGGAGCTACCGGGGTTCCATTGCGGCGGCACTGGGAGGCACTGGGGTGGCACTGGGTGTTACTGGGAGGCACTGGGAGGCACTGGGTGTTACTGGGAGGCACTGGGTGACACTGGGGTGGCACTGGGTGGCATCGAGGTGCCGTCGGGGGCCACTGGGTGGCACTGGGATGGCACTGGGAGCTACCGGGGTGCCGTTGCGGCAGCACTGGGAGGCACTGGGGTGGCACTGGGTGTTACTGGGAGGCACTGGGTGACACTGGGGTGGCACTGGGTGGCATCGAGGTGCCGTCGGGGGCCACTGGATGGCACTGGGATGTCACTGGGAGCTACCGGGGTGCCATTATGGTGGTACTGGGATGTCACTGGGGTGTTACTGGGGTGCTACTGGGAGGCACTGGGAGGCACTGGGTGTTACTGGTGTCCCCAGAGCGCGGTGGCGGTGGCGGGCGGGGCCACGCGGGCGGCCGTGGCCGTGCACCAGGCCCGCAGGGAGAACGCGGCCGAGGTGAGCGCCAAGGACGGCAGCCAGGTGCGACTGGTTTGGACTGGGAGGCACTGGGAGGGGCTGGGGGGGCACTGGGAGGGGATTGGGGGGGGCTGGGAGGGGATTGGGCGGGACTGGGAGGGACTGGGAGGGGATTGGGGGAGACTGGGAGGGACTGGGAGGGGCTGGGAGGGGATTGGGGGGGACTGGGAGGGACTGGGAGGGGAACTGGGAGCACTGGGAGGGCAACTGGTTAGTACTTGGAGCGCTGGGAGGGGAACTGGTTCATACTGGGGGGAACTGGGAGGGGAACCGGTTCATACTGGGAGGGCAACTGGGAGCTCTGGGAAGGGAACTGGGAGCACTGGGAGTTATTGGGAGGGCAGCTGGTTCAAACTGGGACCACTGGGATGGGAACTAGGAGGAACTGGGGCGGGAACGAGTTCATACTGGGAGCACTGGGAGGGAAACCAGGCGCACCGGGAGGTATCAGAAGGGCAGCTGGTTCATACTGGGACCAGTGGGAGGGGAACTGGGAGCACTGGGAGGACCTGGGGGGGCAACTGGCTGGTACTGGGAGCACTGGGGGGTGGACCCAGTTCATACTGGGAGGAACTGGGAGGGGGACTGGTTCCTACTGGGAGCGCTGGGAAGGCAACTGGTATTACTGGGAGCTGTATGTGGCCCGTACTGGTCCATACTGGCCCATACTGGTCTGTATTGGTCCATATTGGTCTATACTGGACCTTACTGGTCCTTACTGGTTTATACTGGGCAGGAGACGCTGGTGAACGCCGTGGGCCTGGCGCTGGCGCTGCTGCTGCTGCCCCTGCTGGAGGGGCGGCCCTGGTGCGGGGGCGGGGCTTAGGGGGGCGTGGCCTGTCTGGTGGGCGTGGCCTAAAGAAGGGGACATGGTCTGATTGGTGGGCGGGGCTTAGGGAGGGGGCGGGGCCTCGCCAAGGGAAGGGGCGGGGAGCCCCAGAGGCTCATGGGAAGGTTCCGTGCCCCAGGGGCTGATGGGATACGGGAGGACTTTCACTTTCGTTTCGGTCCGTGGGGAGAAGCTCAGCGATTGGCGGGGGAACCGCAGGGGCTGCTGGGATCGGGGCGCCGCAGGGGCTGATGGGAAGGGGTGGGGAACCCCAGGGGCTCATGGGAAGGCTCCGTGCCGCAGGGGCTGATGGGATATGGGAAGACTTTCACTTCCGTTTTGGTGCTTTCGCTTTCGTTTCTGCCCACGTGGAGAGGCTCCGCGATTGGCTGGCCAACCGCAGGGGCTGATGGGAAGGGGCGGGGGACCCCCAGAGGCTCATGGGAAGGTTCCGTGCCCCAGGGGCTGATGGGATACGGGAGGACTTTCACTTTCGTTTTGGTGCTTTCACTTTTGTTTTTGTCCGTGGGGAGACGCTCAGCGATTGGCGGGGGAACCGCAGGGGCTGCTGGGATCGGGGCGCCGCGGGGGCTGATGGGAAGGGGCGGGGACCCCCCCCCAGGGCCCCGCGCCCCGGGGGCTGATGGGAAACGCCCCCCCCCACCCCCGCAGGCTGAGCTGGGTGCTGGTGGCCCTGCTGGTGGGCGCCCACCTGGGCTGCAACGTGGGGGCGGTGGGGGCCCTCCGCCTGCCCACCCTCAACAGGCCCCGCCTCCGCCTCGCCCTGGGCGGGGCCTTGCGGCCAAGCCCCGCCCACGAGCCCCCGGCCACGCCCCCCGCCGCTGACGTCATCAGCGTGCCCGGCCCGGAGGAGGTCAACCCCCGCGAGCCGCTGCTGCCCGGTGAGTGCGGGGGTGGGGGTGGGGGGCGTCGCCCCGGGGTCACGTGATGTCACCCCCCCCCTTGTCACGTGATGTCACACCCCCCCCTTGTCACGTGATGTCACCCCCTCCTTGTCACGTGATGTCACCCCCCCCGTCACCTGGTGCCACCCAGCGTCCCCCAGTGCCACCCAACGTTGCCCAAGGTCACCCTTGTGTCACCCTTCTGTCACCCGGTGTCACCCCTGTGCCACCCATCGTCACCCCCTTGTCACCTGGTGTCACCCAGCGTCACCCAACGTCACCCCCGCGTCACCTGGTGTCACCCAGTGTCACCCAGTATCACCCCTGTGTCACCCAACATCACCCAACGTCACCCCCGTGTCACCCAACGTCACCCTTTTGTCACCTGGTGTCACCCAACGTCACCCCTGTGTCACCCAGTGTCACCCTCATGTCACCCAACATCACCCCCGTGTCACCTGCTGTCACCCAATGTCACCCAACGTCACTGAACATCACCCTAGTGTCACCCAGTGTCACTCCCGTGTCACCCAACGTCACCCAACGTCACCCAGTGTCACCCTTGTGTCACCTTTGTGTCACCCAACGTCGCCCAGCATCACTCCTGTGTCACCCAACGTCACCCGACCTCATCCTTGTGTCACCCAACATCACCCTTTTGTCACCCGATGCCCCCCAGTGTCACCCAACGTCACCCAACGTCACCCAGTATCACCCCAGTGTCACCCAGCGTCACCCAATGACACCCCTGTGTCACCCAGTGTCACCCAACGTCACCCAGTATCACCCCAGTGTCACCCAACGTCACCCAGTGACACCCCTGTCACCCAGTGTCACCCAACGTCACCCAGTATCACCCCAGTGTCACCCAAAGTCACCCAATGACACCCCTGTGTCACCCAATGTCACCCCTGTGTCACTCGGTGTCACCCAACCTTACCCTTGTGTCACCCAACGCCCCCCAACACCCCCCAACACCCCCCCAACCCCCCCCAACGCCCCCCAACGCCCCCACAACACCCCCCAACGCCCCCACAACACCCCCCAACGCCCCCCAACACCCCCCCAACGCCCCCCCAAATGCCCCCCAACGCCCCCCAACGTCCCCCCCAGGCTTCGGCACCCGCCTGCGCCTCCACCTGGGCGCCCCCCTGCACCGCCTGGTCAAGAGGTGAGGAGGAGGGGGGTTGGGGGTGGGAAATCGGGGGTCTGGGGGGGGGTCCCCAAATCGGGGAGGGGTCCCCAAATCGGGGTGGGGTCCTCAAATCGGGGAGGGGTCCCCAAATCGGGGTGGGGGGTCCCCAAATTTGTCCCCGCAGCGAGGCCGAGCTGAGGAAGGCGGTGGAGTGCGGCACCCGCGACTACGTCATCGTGCTGCGCCCCAGCCGAGGTGGGGGCCCCGAAATTATGTGGGGGGGGGGGGCGAAATTGGGGGGTCCCCAAATTGGGGAGGGGTTCTCAGTTTGGGGGGGGTCCCTAAATTGGGGTGGGGGCTCCGGTTTTGGGGTGGTGGCTCCGGTTTTGGGGTGGGGGGATCCGGTCTTGGGGTATGGGGGATCCGGTTTTGGGGTGGGGGTCCCGAAATTTGTGGGGGGGTCCCCAAAATTAAAGGGGGGGTCCCCAAATTGGGGAGGGGTCCTCAGTCTGGGGGGGGGTCCCCGGATTTGGGGTCCCCCACCCATCGTAGGGGTCTACAATGGCAATGAGAGGGGTCCCAACCCCAACGGGGGGGTCCCCAACTCAATGGGGAGACCCCAACCCAACGGGGGGTCCCAAACCCAATGGGGGGGGGGCTCCTCAACCCAATGGGGGGGGTCCCCAACTCAACGGGGGGGTCCCCAACTCAATGGAGAGACCCCAACCCAACTGGGGGGGTCCTGAACCCAACGGGGGGGGTCATCAACCCAATGTGGGGGTCCCCAACCCATCTGGGGGGTCCTGAACCCAACGGGGGGGGGGTCTCAAACCCCAAAAGGGGGGGTCCCCAACCCAATGGGGGGGTCCCCAACCCAATGGGGGGGTCCCCAACCCAATAGGGAGGGTCTTCAACCCAACGGGGGGGTCCCCAACTCAGTGGGGGGGTCCCCAACCCAACGGGGGGGTCCCCAACCTAACGATGGGTTCCCTGCCCCCCCCCAGGCTGGGTGGGGGTGGGGCTGCGACACGGGGCCCCCCCCGACGCCCCCCTGCGGGCCTGCGCCCACGCCCTGCTGCTGGAGGAGCTGCTGGGCCCCGACCTGCCCCCGGGGGCACCCATGGGTGCTGCCCTGCGCCGCCTGCAGCAGCGCCTGCGCCGCTGCCGTGAGTTCCGGGGGGGGGGGGGAGGGGTCCTCGGGGGGTCTTGGGGTGGGTTTGGGGGGGTCCTGGGGGGGTTGGGGGCGGCTGGGGGGATCCCTAGGGTGGTTTGGGGGGGTCCTCGAGGTGGTTTGGGGGGTCCTGGGGGGGTTGGGGGGGTCCTGGGGGGTTGGGGGGGGTTGGGGGGGTCCTTGAGGTGGTTTGGGGGGGTTGGGGGGGGTCTTTGGGGTGGTTTGAGGGTCCGGGGGGGGGTTGGGGGGGTCCTTGAGGTGGTTTGGGGGGTCCTGGGGGGTTAGGGGGGTCCCTAGGGTGATTTTGGGGGTCCTTGAGGTGGTTCTGGGGGTCCTCAAGGTGGTCTGGGGGGTTGGGGGGGGGTCCCCGCGGTGGTTTTTGGGGTCTCCGGGGTGATTTCAGGGGTCCTGGAGGTGGTTTTGGGGTCCCCGAGGTGGTTTTGGGGTTCTCGAGGTGGTTTGGGGGGTCCTGGGGGGTTGGGGGGGACCCTAGGGTGGTTTTGGGGGTCCTCGAGGTGGTTTTGGGGGTCCTCAAGGGGGACTTTGCTGGTTCCTGGGCTTGGTTTTGGGGCTCCCTGGGGCCATTTTGGGGTGCGGGGTTGGGTTTTTTGCAGTCCTGGGGACATTTTTGGGGGGTCCTGGGGTGGGATTTTGGGGTCCCGGGGTGAGATTTTGGGGTTCTCGAGGGTTTTGGGGCTGTTCTTTGCTGGTTCCTGGGCTTGGTTTTGGGGCTCCCTGGGGCCATTTTGGGGCGCGGGGTTGGGTTTTCGGGGTCCCGGGGACGTTTTTTGGGGTCCCGATGGCATTTCCGGGGGTCGCAGGGTTGGATTTTGGGGTCCCGGGGTGGGATTTCGGGGTTCCCCGCCGGTGACACGTCCCCCCCCACCCCCCGTTGTCCCCCCTCCAGCGCCGGGCTCGGTGCCGTGGGCCGCGGTGGCCGAGAGCTCGCGGCTGTGGGACACCGCCCTTGGCCCCGCCTTCTTACGCGGTACGTGATGTCATCATCATGACGTCATCACCATGACGTCATCACCATGACGTCATCAATCCCGCCGTGACGTCATCGCCCTTCCCGCCCCCTCACAGGCTTGGCCAACGCCGGTTGGCTGACGCACCGGCACCAGCTGGCCCCCGACGAATGGCGGCTCGACTGGGCGGGGCTGGAGGGCGGGGCTTCGGAGGATAAGCCCCGCCCACCTTGACCACGCCCCACCCCACCCCACCGCGCCTTATTTCCCCTAAAACGGCCCCAAAAACGGCGCCCGGGGAGCGCGAGGAGCGAAACTTGCTTTTTTTGGACGATGGGATCAAATTTCCCCAGTTTTGGGGGTGATTTACAAAAACTTGCATTTTTTTTTTCTCTTTTTCCCCCTTCCAGCCGTTTTCAAAAAAGCGAAGTTCGAGGACGGTTTTTTGGGGTCGTTCGGGATGGTTTTGGGGCATTTCGGGGGAGTCTTGGTGTTTTGGAACATTTCGGGGGGGATTTCATCGGATTTGGGACACGCATTTGAGGTTTTGGGGCGAATCGGGGCTTTTAGGACATTTCGAGGGTTCGTAAGTGCTTTGAGAGGATTTCGGGAGCATTTGGGGTTAGACTGAGATGTTTTGGGGTTTCTGAGCGCATTGTGGCGGCGTTTCCGGGTGTTTCTGCTTTATTTGAAGAATTCGAGGGCGTTTTAGGGGCCAAAAGGCGTTTTTGAGGATTTTGGAGGCAATAACAGCATTTTGGGTCATTTTTTTTAAATTTCCGCGGTAGCTCGGGGGGATTTTTTTGGGAGGTATTCCTGACGCTTTGGGGCCAATTACGGGAATTTTGGGGTCATTCTTTTTTTTGACGTTTCTCGACGTCGCGTTTTTGGGGGATTTCGGGGCCGTTTCGGGGCCATTTTTTGAGGCGTTGGGGACGTTTTGGGAGCGGCTTTTTTCGGGAGGGGCTTTTGGGGGGCGTTTCGGGGCGTTTTCGGGCTCAATCCGGGCGATTTTGGGGCATCTCAGGCGAAGTAGCCCCAGAGGAAGACGGCGACGGCCGTCATGATCAGCGCGTTGACGTTGACCACCCGGCCCCACACTGGGTCCTCGGGGGGCGGGGCCACGTACTTGGCCACGCCCCCCGCCCCGCCAGGCTCCGCCCCCTGGCCGCTTGGCTCTGCCCCCTGGCCGCTTGGCTCCGCCCCTTGGCTGCTCGGCTCCGCCCCTTGGCCGCTTGGCTCCACCTCCACGTCTGGAAGAGGAACGGGAGCGACGTGGCCGTGGGGTCCCACCTGGACCCGTGGTGGCCCCGAAGCCACCAAGGCCACCGTGGGTATCCCCAAGGCCACTGTTGGTGTCCCCAAGTCAACGTTGATGTCCCCAAGGCCACCCAAGGTGTTCCCAAGGCCATCATTGATGTCCCCAGGGCCACCACTGATGTCCCCAAGGCCACCCAAGGTGTCCCCAAGTCTACGCTGATGTCCCCAAGGTGTCTCCAAGGCCATCATTCATGTCCCCAAGGCCACCCAAGGTGTCTCCAAGGCCATCATTCATGTCCCCAAGGCCACCCATGGTGTCCCCAAGGCCACCGTTGATGTCCCCAAGCCACCACTGATGTCCCCAAGGCCAATGTTGGTGTCCCCAAGTCAACACTGATGTCCCCAAGTCAATGTTAATGTCCCCAAGGCCACCCAAGGTGTCCCCAAGGCCCCCCAAGGTGTCCCCAAGTCAACGTTGATGTCCCCTAGGCCACCGATGGTGTCCCCAAGGCCATCATCGATGTCCCCAAGCCACCGTTGATGTCCCCAAGTCAACGTTGATGTCCCCAAGGCCACCATTGATGTCCCCAAGGCCACCATTGATGTCCCCAAGGTCACCCAAGCTTTCCCCAAGGCCACAGTTGATGTCCCCAAGGCCACCGTTGATGTCCCCAGGGCCACCCGTGGTGTCCCCACGGCCACCCGTGTCCCTTACTCTGCAGCTGGACGTCCCCATCCAGGGGTGGCTCCTTGTCCAGGTCGTCCCGCGGCTCCTGGCTGTGCCGGAGGCTGAAGACCAGGCGGTGGAGCTGGGGACGAGAGGACGGGGGGGGGGGGGGGCGGTGTCACCATGGTCACCTGGGTCCCTCGTCTTCCTCCCGTGGTTCCCCAGTCCCTCATCTTCCTCCATGGCCGCTTGAGTCCCTCATCTTCCTCATCTATGGACACTCGGGGCCTTCATCGTCATCTACAGACTCTTGGGTCCCTCATCTTCCTCCATGGACACTTGGGTCCCTCATCTTCATCCTCTATGGACACTCGGGTCCCTCACCATCATCTACCAACAATTGGGTCCCTCATCTTCCTCCGTAGACATTGAGGTCCCTCATCTTCCTCCATGGCCACTTGAGTCCCTCATCTTCATCATCTACTGACACTTGGGTCCCTCATCTTCATCATCTATGGACGCTTAGGTCCATCATCATCATCATCTACAGACACTTGGGTCCCTCATCTTCCTCCATGGCCACTTGAGTCCCTCATCTTCCTCATCTACTGACACTTGGGTCCCTCATCTTCATCATCTATGGACGCTTAGGTCCATCATCATCATCATCTACGGACACTTGGGTCCCTCATCTTCCTCCATGGCCACTCGAGTCCCTCAGCTTCATCATCTACAGACTCTTGGGTCCCTCCTCTTCCTCCATGGACTCTTGGGGCCCTCATCTTCCTCATCTACGGACACTCAGGTCCCTCATCATCATCATTGGATACTTGGGTCCCTCATCTTCCTCCATGACCACTTGAGTCCCTCATCTTCATCATCTACAGACACTTTGGTCCCTCCTCTTCCTCCATGGACTCTTGGGTCCCTCATCTTCCTCATCTACGGACACTTGGGTTCCTCATCTTCCTCCATGGCCACTAGAGTCCCTCATCTTCCTCCATGGACTCTTGGGTCCTTCATCACCATCTACCCACGCTTGGGCCCCTCCTCTTCCTCCATGACCACTCGTGTCCCTCTCCCCCCTCCCCACGCCCCTCCCCCTCCCCGTGTCCCCCCCCCCACCCCCCCCCCCCGCCCCACATCACTCACGTGCCGCCGGGGGATGGGCGGGTAGCAGAGCGAGACGGCGATGACGATGGCGCAGGTGGCGAGGAAGAGGACGATGGCGAAGTGCAGGTAGTGGAGGCCGCAGATGAAGGCCGGGCAGCGCCCGGGGGCCTCGCACGTCCCCGTCCCCAGCACGAACTCGGGCACCATCCGCACCAGGCCCAGCACCAGGCCCAGCACCAGGCCCCAGAAGGCGCCCTGGGGGGGGGGAGGAGGGGGAGGAGATGGGGCATGGGGGTCACATGGGGGCCACTTGGGTCCCCTGGAGGCCACTTGGGTCTCCTGGAGGCCACTTGGGTCCTTTGGAGGCCACTTTGGTCTCCTGGAGGCCACCTGGGTCCCATGGAGGTCACTGGGATCTCCTGGAGGCCACTTGGGTCTCCTGGAGGCTACTTGGGTCTCCTGGAGGTCATTGGGATCTCCTGGAGGCTACTTTGGTCCCATGGAGGCCATTTGGGTCCTCTGGTGGCCACTTGGGTCCTTTGGAGGCCACTTTGGTCTCCTGGAGGCTACCTGGGTCCCATGGAGGTCACTGGGATCTCCTGGAAGCCACTTGGGTCTCCTGGAGGCTACTTGGGTCCTTTGGAGGCCACTTGGGTCTCCTGGAGGCCACTTGGGTCCTCTGGAGGTCACTGGGATCTCCTGGAGGCCACTTGGGTCTCCTGGAGGCTACTTTGGTCCCATGGAGGCCATTTGGGTCCCCTGGAGGCCACTTGGGTCCCCTGGTGGCCACTTGGGTCCCCCAGAGGTCACTTGGGTCTCCTGGAGGCCACTTGGGTCCCCTGGTGGCCACCCGGACACCTTGGTCCCCTTCGGTGCCACCCGGGTCCCCTTGAGGCCAGCTTGAACCCCTGGGTTCCTGGGTCCTTCATCATCATCTACAACACTTGGGTCCCTCCTCTTCCTCCATGGCCACTTGGGTCCTTCATCATCATCATCTATGGACACTTGGGTCCTTCATCATCATCTACGGACACTTGGGTCCCTCCTCTTCCTCCACGGACACTTGGGTCCTTCATCATCGTCATCTACAGACACTTGGGTCCCTCATCTTCCTCCATGGCCACTTGAGTCCCTCAGCTTCATCATCTACCCACACTTAGGCCCTTCCTCTTCCTCCATGGGCACTTGGGTCCCTCATCTTCCTCATCTACGGACACTTGGGTCCCCCATCATCATCGTTGGATACTTGGGTCCCTCATCTTCCTCCATGGCCACTTGAGTCCCTCATCTTCATCATCTACAGACACTTGGGTTCCTCATCATCATCTACAGACACTTGGGTCCTTCTTCATCATCATCTACCAGCACTTGGGTCCCTCCTCTTCCTCCATAGACCCTTGGGTCCCTCATCTTCATCATCTACAGACACTCGGGTCCTTCATCATCATCTACAGCCACTTGGGTCCCTCCTCTTCCTCATCTATGAACACTTGGGTCCCTCCTCTTCCTCCACGGACACTTGGCTCCTTCTTCATCATCATCATCATCATCATCATCATCATCATCATCATCATCATCATCTACGGGCACTTGGGTTCCTCCTCTTCCTCCATGGCCTCTTGGGTCCCTCATCTTCATCATCTACAGACTCATGGGTCCCTCCTCTTCCTCCACAGCCTCGTGTCTCCATCTTCGTCACCTACAGCCACTTGAGCCCCCTCCTCTTCCTCCCGGGACCCTTGGGGGTGGGTCCTTCATCACCACCCCCAACCCCTCGGGCCCCTCCTCTTCCTCCCCGCCCCCCCCCCCCGCCCCCCTCCCCCGCTCACGGGCTCGTTGACGCGGGGCACGAAGATGGCGAGGAAGAAGACGGCGGCGACGGGCGGGCTCAGGAAGCTGCCGACGGCCTGGATGTAGTCGAAGAGGCGCCCGCCCTGTGCCACCTCCACCACCGGCAGCCAGGCCAGGCTCAGGGCCACCAGCACCACCATCCACAGCCTGCGGGGACACCGGCGTCACCCCCCCCCTCTGGTGGCACCTCCTCGGCCACCGTTGGCCGTGGTCGAGGGTTGGCCGTGGACCTGTGGTGGCCCTGTGGCCCTATGGTGGCCCTGTGGTGTCCCTGTGGTGGCCCCATGGCCCTATGGTGTCCCTATGGACGTATGGTGGCCCCGTGGACCTATGGTGGCCCGGTGGCCCTATGGTGGCCCTATGGACCTATGGTGGCCCCGTGGCTCTGTGGTGGTTCTATGGACCTATGGTGGCCCCGTGGTGGCCCTCTGGACCTATGGTGGCCCCGTGGCCCTATGGTGTCCCCGTGGTGTCCCCATGGCCCTATGGCAGCCCTGTGGTGGCCCCATGGCCATATGGTGTCCCCGTGGCCCTATGGTGCCCCTATGGACCTATGATGGCCCCGTGGTGGCCCTATGGACCTATGGTGGCCCCATGACCCTATGGCAGCCCTGTGGTGGCCCCGTGGCCCTATGGTGGCCCTCTGGACCTATGGTGGCCCCCATGGCCTTGTGGCAGCCCTGTGGTGGCCCCATGGCCATATGGTGTCCCCATGGCCCTATGGTGGCCCTATGGACCTATGATGGCCCCGTGGTGGCCCTATGGACCTATGGTGGCCCCATGGCCCTATGGCAGCCCTGTGGTGGCCCCGTGGCCCTATGGTGGCCCTCTGGACCTATGGTGGCCCCCATGGCCCTATGGCAGCCCCATGGCCATATGGTGGCCCCGTGGCCCTATGGTGTCCCCGTGGTGTCACTATGGACCTATGGTGGCCCCACGGTGGCCCCACGTCCCTGTGGTGGCCCTCTGGACCTATGGTGGCCCCGTGGCCCTGTGGCGGCTCTATGGACCTATGGTGGCCCCATGGCCCTATGGTGTCCCTGTGGTGGCCCCGTGGACCTGTGGTGGCCCTCTGGACCTATGGTGGCCCCGTGGCCCTGTGGTGGCCCCATGGCCCTGTGGTGTCCCTATGGACCTATGGTGGCCCCATGGCCCTATGGCAGCCCCGTGGTGGCCCCATGGCCATATGGTGTCCCTGTGGCCCTGTGGTGGCCCTATGGATCTATGGTGGCCCCATGGCCCTATGGTGTCCCTGTGGTGTCCCCATGGACCTATGGTGGCCCTGTGGCCCTATGGTGTCCCTGCGGTGGCCCTGTGAACCTGTGGTGGCCCTCTGGACCTATGGTGGCTCTATGAACCTATGGTGGCCCCGTGGCCCTATGGTGTCCCTGTGGTGGCCCCGTGGCCCTATGGCGGCTCTATGGACCTATGGTGGCCCCATGGCCCTATGGTGGCCCCATGGCCCTATGGTGTCCCTGTGGTGGCCCCGTGGACCTGTGGTGGCCCTCTGGATCTATGGTGGCCCCGTGGTGGCCCCATGGCCCTGTGGTGTCCCTATGGACCTATGGTGGCCCCGTGGTGGCCCCATGGCCATATGGTGTCCCCATGGCCCTATGGTGGCCCCGTGGTGTCCTCATGGTCCCTACGGTGTCCCCATGGCCCTATGGTGGCCCCACGTTCTCCCCACAACCCCACGGCGTCCCCGTGACCCCACGGCGTCCCCACGGTGTCCCCCCGGTGTCCCCCACCCCCCCCGTCCCCACCTGCCGGCCACCAGCAGGTGCCGCTGGCTGGCGCGGGGCCGCAGGCGCTGGTAGACGTCGAGGGAGAAGATGGCGCTGGCGCTGGCGAAGATGGAGGCCAGCGAGGACATGAGGGCCGCCAGCACCGCCGCCAGCATCAGCCCCCGCAGCCCTGCCGGGGGGGGGGTGGGGCGGCGTTAATTAGGCCGGCCGCTAATTAGGGAGCCCCCGACCCGCCGTGGCGGGCCTCCGGTAGGGCCACAGAGGTCATAAACGGGGGTTAATGGCCGCTAATCTGGGGTTCTTGGGCTCTAATCTGGGATTCTTGGCCTCTAATATGGGATTCTTGGCCTCTAATATGGGATTCTTGGCCTCTAATGTGGGATTAATGGCCTCTAATATGGGATTAATGGCCTCTAATATGGGATTAATGGCATCTGACGTGGGATTAACGGCCGCTAGTATGGGATTAACGGCCGTTAATATGGGATTATTGGACGCTAATGTGGGATTAATGGCCTCTAATCCGTATTAATGGCCGATAAACTGGGATTAATGCTGCTCATCTGTATTCATGGCTGCTAATGAGGGATTATTGGCCACTAATCTGGATTAATAGCCTCTAATCTGGTACTATTGGCCACTAATGTGGCATTAATGGCTTCTAATATGGGATTATTGGCCACTAATCTGGTTTTAATGGACTCTAATGTGGATTAATAGTCGCTAGTCTGGATTAATGGCCGCTAATATGGGATTGTTGGACACTAATCTGTCATTAATGGCTGCTAATATACGATTAAAGGCCAATAATATGGGATTAATGGCTGCTAATTAGGGATTAATAGATCTAATAACGCCTTAATAGGCATTAATAATCCCTTAATAACCCTCAATTACCACTAATAATCCATTAATAACCCTCAATTACCACTATTAACCCCCAATAACCTTCGATTACCACCAATAATCCCATAATAACCCTCGTTTACAACTAATAATCCCCTGATAATCCTCGATTACCACCCATAATCCCCTAATAACCCTTTATTTACCACTAATAATCCCCTAATCCCTGATTACCACTAATAATACCCTAATAACCCTCAATTACCACTAATAATCCCCCAATAATACCCTATTAGCCACTAATAATCCGCTATTAATCCCCTATTATCCACTAATAATCCCCTAATAATGCCCATTACCACTAATAATCCCCTAATAACCCTCAATTACCAGCGATAATCCCCTGATAACCCTTGATAATCCCATAATCCTACCGGGGGGCAGCAGGGTGAGGACAAGCCGCGGATACGCCACGTTGGAGCAGCCCACGGGGGAGCCGCAGGCGCGCTGGCACTCCTCGGGGTCTGTACAGCCCACCACGTCTGCAGGAGGGTGGATTAAGGGATTAGGGGGCGGGATTAGGGGGAATAGGGGTCGGGTAAACGGATGAGGGGAGGGATTAGAGGGACTAAAGGCGAGATTATGGGGGTTAGGGGCGAGATTAGGGGTAGTTAGGGGCGGTACTGGGGGATTAGAGGGCAGGATTAGGGGGTTTAGGGGTGAGATTAGGGGGAAAAGTGTGGGATTAGGTGATTTTAGAGAGGAGTAGGGGTGAGATTAGGGGGTTAGGGGCAGGGGATTAGGGGAATGAGGTTGCATTAGCTCATTTTAGGGAGGATACTGGGCAGGATTAGGGAATCGTGTGGGATTAGGGATGTAATAAAACGGTATTTGGGGGATTATTGGCGGGATTAGGAAATTTGATGGGATTAGGCGAGTTTAGTGGGGATAATGGGTGACATTAAAGGGATTATGAGTGGGACTAGGGGAATTATGTGGGATTAGGAGTGCACTTAGATGGGTTTAGGGGAATGATGTGGGATGAGGCAATGTTAGGGGGGACTGGGGGGATTAGAGGCACGATAAAGGGGATTATATAGGATTAGGGGTGTGATTGGGGGGGATTAAGGAGATTTTTGGTGGGATTAAGGGAATTTTGTGGGATTAGAGGGGACAATGGGTGGGATTAGGGGGATCATGGGCGGGATTAGGGGTATTATCTGGGGGTTAGGTGTGGGATTAGTAGATTATGGGCAGGATGAGGGGGATTATCTGGGATTAGGGGCGTAATAAAGTGGGATTTGAGGGATTAGGGGCGGGATCCTTGGGTTCCATGAAGGGCGGCCATCTTGGGCGGTGGCCATCTTGGGTGGCCATCTTGGGCGGCCATTTTGGTCAGTGGCCATCTTGGCTGGCCATTTTAGGTAGCCATTTTCGGTAGCCATCCAGGGCGGCCATTTTGGGTAGCCATCTTGGGCAGTCATTTTGGGTAGCCATTTTAGGTAGCCCCATTGGGCAACCACCTTGGGCGGCCATCTTGGCTGGTGGCCATTTTGGGTGGTGGCCATCTTGGGCAACCATTTTGGTCAGTGGCCATCTTGGGCGGCCATTTTAGGTAGCCCCTTTAGATAGCCCCACTGGGCAACCACCTTGGGCAGCCATTTTGGGGAGCCATGTTGGGCGGCCATCTTGGCTGGCGGCCATCTTGGGCGGCAGCCATCTTGGGCGGCGGCCATCTTGGGCAGCGGCCATCTTGGGCGGCCATTTTGGGTGGTAGCCATCTTGGACGGCCATCTTGGGCAGCCATTTTAGGTAGCCACTTTAGGTAGCCCCACTGGGCAACCACCTTGGGCAGCCATTTTGGGGAGCCACGTTGGGCGGCCATCTTGGGTGGCGGCCATCTTGGGCGGCGGCCATCTTGGGCGGCAGCCATCTTGGGCGGCGGCCATCTTGGGCGGCGGCCATCTTGGGCGGCGGCCATCTTGGGCGGCCATTTTGGGTGGTAGCCATCTTGGGTGGCCATCTTAGGTAGCCATTTTAGGTAGCCACTTCAGGTAGCCCCATTGGGCAACCACCTTGGGCAGCCATTTTGGGTAGCCATGTTGGGCAGCCATTTTGGGTAGCCATTTTAGGTAGCCCCATTGGCAACCATCTTGGGTGGCCATTTTGGGTGGTAGCCATGTTGGGCAACCACCTTGGGCAGCCATTTTCAGTAGCCATCTTGGGCGGCAGCCATCTTGGGTGGCAGCCATCTTGCGCGGCAGCCATCTTGGGTGGTGGCCATCTTGGGCGGCAGCCATCTTGGGCTGCCATTTTGGGTGGTAGCCCCATTGGACAACCACCTTGGGCAGCCATCTTGGGGGCAGCCATCTTGGGGGCAGCCATCTTGGGGGCAGCCATCTTGGGGGTAGCCATCTTGGGCGGCAGCCATCTTGGGCGGCAGCCATCTTCGGCAGCAGCCATCTTGGGCGGCAGCCATTTTGGGCAGCCATTTTCAGTAGCCCCTTCGGGCAACCCCCCCTGGGATTTGGGCTACCGGGGTAGGCCGGGTGGGCACGCACCGGGGAAGAGGAGGCGGGCGGCCATGCCGGGCAGCACCATGAGGAAGACGGGCAGCACCTTCAGGTACCCGCAGAGCACGCAGCCCGCCCGCACGTGCAGCAGCGAGCGGCCCGCCAGGCACCGCTGCACGATCACCTGCGGACACCAGTCGCTCCCAGTAACTCCCAGTAGCTCCCAGTTCCTCCTAATCCCCTCCCAGTCCCGCCTAAAACCCCTTCCGGTAGCTCCCAGTCCCTCCAAAAACCCCTCCCAGTAGCTCCCAGTCTCTCCTCCTAATCCCCTACCAGTAACTCCCGGCCCCTCCTAATCCCCTACCAGTAGCTCCCAGTAACTCCCAGTCCCTCCCAGTAGCACTCAGTTCCTCCTAATCCCCTCCCACTCCCTCCTAAAACCCCTTCCAGTAGATCCCAGTAGCTCCCAGTCCCCTCCCAGTAGTATCCAGTCTCCTCCCAGTAGCTCCCAGTCCCTCCTAATCCCCTCCTAGTAGTTCCCAGTCCCTCCCAGTTGCTCCCAGTTCCCTCCCAGTCCCTTCCCAGTAGCTTCCAGTCGCTCCGAATCCATTCCCAGTAGCTCCCAGTCTCTCGTAATCCCCTCCTAATCCCCTCCCAGTAGCTTCCAGTCCCTCCCAGTAGCTCCCAGTCCCCTCCCAGTAGCTCCCAGTCCCCTCCCAGAAACTCCCAGTCCCTCCTACAACCCCTTCCAATACCTTCCAGTCCCACCCAGTAGCTCCCAGTAGCTCCCACTCCCTCCTAAAACCCCTTCCAGTAGCTCCCAGTCCCTCTCAGTAGCTCCCAGTCCCTCCCAGTAGCTCCCACTCCCTCCCAGTAGCATCCAGTCCCCTCCCAGTAGCTCCCAGTCCCTCCTAAAACCCCTCCCAGTAACTTCCAGTCCCTTCTAATCCCCTTCCAGTCCCCCCCAGTCCCTCCCAGTCCCCTCCCATCCCCTCCCAGTCCCCCCCAATCCCCTCCCATCCCCTCCCAGTCCCCCCCCACCCCCTCCCAGTGCCTCCCAGTACCTGGTCGGTGCACCAGTACCACCCGGCGGTGACGCCCAGCCCCAGCAGCAGCCCCGGCCAGGGCAGGTCGGTGCCGGGGGGGCGCAGCAGGCGCAGGGCCAGGGCCCGCGGCGAGGGGCACGGCCCCGACGCGTTGTGGGGCAGCGCCAGCGGGAAGCGCTGCCACAGGGACGGCAGCCCCCCGACCGCCGACAGGGCTGCGGGACCAGTAAGAACCAGTAAGAACCAGTAGGAACCAGTATAAGCCCCTATGGACTGGGATAAACCAGTACAAAGCACTATAAACCAGTAAAAACCAGTATAAACCAGTGCTAACCAGTATGAGAGAGTAGAGCCCACTATGGTCCAAACCAGTATGGAACACTAGGAACCAGTACAAACCAGTATAAACCAATACTAGATGCTATAAACCAGTAGAAACCAATATAAACCTCTATAAACTACTATAAACCAGTACAAACCAGTATAAACCAGTGCTAGCCAGTATGAGAAAGTAGAGCCTGCTACAGTCCAAACCAGTATGAAACACTAGGAACCAGTACAGACCAGTACAGACCAGTATAAACCAATATAAACCAGTATAACCCAGGACAAGACACTATAAGCCAGTATAAATCACTATAAACCAGTACAAACCAGTGCTAACCAGTCTGAGAATGTAGAGCCCACTATGCTCCAAACCAGTATGGAGCACTAAGAACCAGTACAAACCAGTAAACACCAGTATAAACCACTATAAACCACTACAAGCCGATATAAACCACAACAAACTAGTATGAGCCATTAAGATCCAGTGCTAACCAGTATGAAAAAGTAGAGCCCACTATGGTCCACACCAGTATGGAGCACTAAGAACCAGTATAAACCAGTATGGAGCACTAAGAACCAGTATAAACCAGTATGGAGCACTAAGAACCAGTATAAACCAGTATAAACCAATATAAACCACTACAAGCCACTATAAACCACTACAAACTGCTACAAACCAGTATGAACCAGTGCTAACCAGTATGAAAAAGCAGAGCCCACTATGGACCAAACCAGTATGGAGCACTAAGAACCAGTACGCACCAGTATAAACCAGCATAAACCAATATATATCAGTATAAGCCAGGACAAGCCACTATAAACCAGTAACAAACCAGTATGCACCAGTATAAAGCTGTACTGCCCAGGATATCCAAACCGGTATGAACCAGTATAAACCAGTATGCCCTGACATCTGCCTCCCAGTCCCTCCCAGTCCCTCCCAGTCCCCTCCCAGTCCCCTCCCAGTCCCCCCCAATCCCCTCCCAGTCCCTCCCAGTCCCCTCCCAGTCCCTTCCAGTCCCCCCCAATCCCCTCCCAGTCCCTCCCAGTCCCTCCCAGTCCCCCCCAACCCCCTCCCACCCCCTCCCAGTCCCCCCCCACCCCCCCCACCCCCCCCCAGTCCCTCCCAGTGCTCCCAGTCCCACCGTAGGCGGCCAGCACCGAGGCCCCCCCCACGATCACCAGCGTCTGCACCACGTCCGCGTACATCAGCGCCGCCAGGCCCCCTGCGGGCCACGCCCCCTTTAGGCCACGCCCCCTTCAAGCCCCGCCCCCACGCGACCACGCCCCCACAAGCCCCGCCCCCATCTGGCCCCACCCATTTAAGCCCCGCCCCTCAACTGCCTCCCCACCCACTGCTCCCATCCCTTTAGCCCCGCCCCCTTTAGGCCCCGCCCCTTGACCCCACCCTACGAAGCCCCGCCCCCGGAGCCCCTCCCCCTTAAGCCCCGCCTCCCGTAACCCCGCCCCCTTAAGCCCCGCCCCCTCCCCCTTCCCCACCAACCTCCCACCCCCTTAAGCCCCGCCCCTCCCTTTAAGCCCCGCCCCTCGCGCGTTACCACTTCCGGCCCCGCCCCCTCAAGTCCCGCCCCCTCCTTTAGCCCCGCCCCCCTCCTTTGGCCCCGCCCCCTCCCCGGAAGCCCCGCCCCCTCCCCTTAGCCCCGCCCCCACCGGTGGCGGTGTAGAGCCCCGTGGCCACCAGCAGGGCCCCGACGGAGGTGTAGAGCTCCCAGCCCAGCGCCTCCCGGATGAAGATGGCGCCCGAGAACATGTCCACCTGCGGGGACCCGAAATCCCCTCAATTCACCCCAAAATATCACCCCCAAACCCCCCAGAACCCCAAGGCCCGGAGTACGCGGCCGTAAAAACCCCAAATCCCAGAAATCCGCCCCAAATCCTATAAAGTACCGCCCCAAACCCTATAAAAACCCCGAGTCCCATAGGACGTGTCTACCTGGGGGACCCAAAATCCCCTCAATTCACCCAAAATATCACCCCCAAACCCCCCAAATCCCATAGAACATGGCTACCTGGGCCATAAAACCCCAAATCCCAGAAATCCGCCCCAAATCCCAGAAAGTACCCGCCCCAAATCCTATAAAAACCCCAAGTCCCATAGGACGTGTCCACCTGGGTGACCCAAAATCCCCGGAATTCACCCCAAAATATCACCCCCAAACCCCCCAAAACCCCAAGGCCCGGAG